>NW_009260344.1:116723-165345 GCF_000687185.1 Egretta garzetta | reverse complement strand
ATATGATCCACAATGAGGTTCACCAGCTCTGAGATCACTAGTGCTCCTCCAGGGTCTTGCTTACAGTACAGATTCATCAGCCACTGACAGAATCAAGCCAGGAGTAAGGACTTCGCCTTTAAGACTCCCCTTCTTATCTCATTAATAAAGCTACAGTCCCAGAACTGTTGCATATAATAATTCACGTGAATGAGACAATACACTATACATATACTTAAGATTAAATATGCATTGACTACACATTGAGTAATTACGTATTGACTGTGCATACATTGATTAATTCTACTATTTATTAGAAACACCTTGATTAAGTAGCGGCCACAAGGTATGCATAGTACAGAGGCATCCACCTTGATTAATGGTTATGTGGGTCACTAACGTTTCACAGAATAGTCATCCACTGCTGGCTACTACAGTAGATAAACAAACCATTATTGGTAAGGTTACTTGTGCAATTGCAAACATTTTCATTCAGAGTACTCCTGATTTTCTGATTTCTTATGGATCGAAAGAATACTGCTGTTCTAAGCAAAGGTCACTTACCTAAAGCAAAATTTCCTTTATACTTCTGAGGTGCTCTGCAGTTCTTGGTGCATTTTCTTGGTATGCCCTGACATTCCTCCCCTCCCACTTGGCCACTGCTGTGGAAGAGTCCTGTTGTGAGGAGTGGGGTTATATTGTCAGATTAGGTAGAGTGTAAATTATAGTTCTTAATTGAAATATAGTTCTTTTTTTTGAGATGCTGACAATGTTGGATGAAACTGAAAAGAGAGTAGCAAAAACCTCTTCCACCAAAATGTCTGTGGCCAGTGAGGCTCACTTGTTTCCTGTTTTTGTTTGTGACTAGAAAGTGGCACCTTGTGAAAGAGCATTAGAATCGGATTTCTGAGAAGTAATTTCAGAATTCAAGCTCCATTTTTATGCCTTGCTAATCGTAGCTATTTTGACAGAGGATGTAAATTAATGAATAAAGATTGCTCAGTCTCAGAAGAACTGATTAAAACATTAAAGACAAACAGTACTCTTTTTTTTTTTTCTTTATGTTTTTTTTGAAGTTGTGAAGACCCTATCTAGGCCATGTGACAATGAAACTTCATCTGTACTTAAAATATGTTATGATACCAACTCTTTATTGATACATGTTCCAAAAATATTTTTAATGGACAATTTTAAATCACAATTCTCATCATTAATCATTTAATTTCAGTGGGAATTTGCAAGTTGCAGCACAAGAAGCACTGCAAAGGGATGTATGATGGCAGTGGTGCTTGACTGCTTGAGTAGAGATGCTAGGCTGTACCCTAAGTGCCTCCACAGCACCAGCAACCATGCTGTTGGTGGCAGGGAAGGTCACGGGGCAGATCATCTTGAATGCCATCACACAGCATGTCCAGGACAACCAGAAGATCAGGCCCAGTCAACATGGGTTTATGAAAGGTAGATCCTGCTTGACAAACCTGATCTCCTTCTATGATCCGCTTAGTGGATGAGGGAAAGGCCATGCATGTAGTGTACCTGGACTTTAGTAAAGCCTTTGACACCATTTCCCACAGCATTCTGCTTGAGAAACTGGCTGCCCATGGCCTGGACAGACATAGTCTTTGCTGGGTAAAAAACCTGGCTGGAGGGCGGGGCCCAAAGGGTGGTGGTGAATGGAGTTAAATCCAGTTGGAGGCTGGTCACAAGTAGTGTTTCTCAGGGCTCAGTGTTGGAGCCAGTTCCGTTTAACATATTTATCAACGACCTGGATGAGGGGATTGAGTGCACCCTCAGTAAGTTTGCAGATGACACCAAGCCGGGTGGAAGTGTTGATCTGCTGGAGGGTAGGGAGGCTCTACAGAGGGACCTGGAAAGGCTGGATCAATGGGCCGAGGCCAATTGTATGAGGTTCAACAATGCCAAGTGCCGGGTCCTGCATCTGGGTCACAACAACCCCATGCAACACTACAGGCTTGGGGAAGAGGGGCTGGAAAGCCGACCAGCAGGAAAGGACCTGAGGGTACTGGTCAACAGCCGGATGAATATGAGGCAGCAGTGTGCTCAGGTGGCCAAGAACGCTAATGGCATCCTGGCTTGTATAAGGAATAGTGTGGCCAGTAGGAGTAGGAGTAGTAGATCATGCCCCAGTACTCAGCCCTGGTGAGGCCGCACCTCAAATACTGTGTTCAGTTTTGGGCCCCTCACTACAAGAACGACATTGAGGTGCTGGAGTGTGTCCAGAGAAGGGCAACGAAGCTGGTGAGGGGTCTGAGGGAACTGGGGTTTTCAGTCTGGAGAAGAGGAGGCTGGAGGGAGACCTTATTCCCCTCTACAACTGCCTGAAAAGAGGTTGTAGTGAGGTGGGTGTTGGTTTCTTCTCCCTGGTAACAGGAGATAGGAAAAGAGGAAACAGCCTCAAGTTGCGCCAGGGGAGGTTTCAGTCAGATATTAGGGAAAATGTCTTCACCGAAAGGGTTGTTAAGCATTGGAATGGGCTACCCAGGGAAGCAGTCAAGTCCCCGTCCCTGGAGGTATTTGAAAGATGGATAGACAAGGTGCTTAGAGACATGGTTTAGTGGTGGGCAGGTATGCTTGGACTTGATGATCTTAAAGGCCTTTTCCAACCAAATGATTCTATGATTCTATCAGGAAGGCAAGGCTGTAGCCAGGGGTATTAATTTTTCCAAGTTTGGCTTCCACATGCATCAGAAGAAATCTAAAGAGACCTGTTATACAGGCAATAAAATCAATTCAGATGACAGGAGGCATTTCCCTGACCCTAGGCCCTCCATCTACAGTGGTCCTCAGCTAGTCGCTCTCAGCCGTGAACTTGGTCTCTGTAGGTTTGCCTAGCTGTGGGCAGCTCTCCCTGCACTCCTGGGTGTGCAGGGACTCCTCATGGCCAAGGGCATGGGATGTGGGTGCTAGCTGAATGCCTGGAACAGTGCAGCAGAAAAGCAGGAGGGTTGAAGAGATGGCCTGGCTGTGCCCAGAACTGGAAGCTGCTCATTTAGCAGTCATCCCTGGTTTTTTTGGTTGCTAGTTCTGCTTGCCAGTGGCGATATCCAAGCTTTAGTTTAGTTTTTTAGTTGTAGAACTTCTGCTCTATCTCGTGGATTAAGAGGAATGAAAGATGAAAGATACTTCATTTAATGAAATTAATCTGTTATGCCAGCAATCTCTTACGCCAGTAAATTCGGATGGCTTGAGTTTTTCTTCCCCTTCTCTCAACAGAACTGAGATACTTTCTTCCAGGTCACGTATTTCATATTGACATACAGTGTGTTATCCTCTTGCAGGCCTCTTTCTAGATGTCCTGTCTGATCATCTATGTCATTTTTTGTCTAGAACAAAGCCACCAGGAGAGATCATGAGATGTTGTTAAGTATCGGGGATATGAATGTGAAGCTTTGCCCTCTATCCCTCTTTTAGCATAAATAACATTATTGTGTATCTGTCCTAATAGCTTTCCTTGACACATTTGAAATAGTTGGTTTGTGCTCATCTGAGTGAAGGAGTAAGATTCTGATGGGTGTTTGGCTGTTTCAAATAGTTGTCATTGTGGATACACTGTATCTATTTTTTAAAGGCAAAAAAAAAAAAAAAAAAAGAAAGAGTTGTCCTGGAGTTGCCTTTGTAGTCTGGTTACTTGTCAAGAGTCTTCAGTTGTCTCTTTTTGTCAAAAATGCCTCACCCATGCAGCTGGCAGGGGTGCTTCATCTCTTCCCATCCAACTCAGGACAATGCTCTGTCAACTATTAAGTTGAGAATAATCTGTTTTCAGCATCTCTATATTTAAAGTAAGCTGCCTCAGAGCGCATTCTGCTAACTAACCACAACTTCCCTCGAAAGTTACATGCTACAGGAAGGATGAAACTGCTAAGTCTAGCTTATTAGAGGGAGGAACATAGCTCTCCTTGTGCATGGTATAAGACAATGTATACTTTTCTGGAGGGGCTAGGATAACCACAAATGTTGCTGCCTTCAGAACAGGTGCAAAACTGGCTTTTTTAAATTAGCCCTTTGCACAACATCTGTCACAAGTGAGGAAAAGAAAAGAGGAAGAGGAGAAACTCATATTTTTGCACTGAGGAAAAATGAATGCAGCTTTTTGGAAAGAAATCTATGCTGTGTCTTGACCTTTCTTTATTTTTGGAAGATGCTAATGACAGCATTTTGATAAGGGCTTAAATAGAGAACAACACTAGAAGATTTTAAGGTTATATCATTTGCTAGTTTTACTGCAAGGCCATTGAGTTTCCTGTTTAACTTAATCAAAGTTTTGACCAAAGTGGTTAGTTGTAGAAGGATGCAGGTTGAAAGGAGCCTCTGAATATCGTCTTGTAGTACCAATTTAATCAGGGCTGTGTGCAGTCAAGTTTTGAGAATCTCCAAGGATAGAGATTTCACAGCCTTTCTGTGCAACCTTCCCCAGTGTCTGACTAACCTCATGGTGCAAGAATGCCTCCTAATGTTTAGTTGTTCCTTGCTGCAACTTGTGCTTCTTACTGTGTGTTGCCATCTTTTCTGTACCCCTCCCCATTAAGCGGTTGAAGACAGCGATAACATCTCTCAGTCTTTCCTCTCCAGGATGAACCATCTCAGCTCCCTCGCTCTCTCCTCCGGTAGCATGTGCTGCATGCAGCCCCTTTATTGGTTTTGGTGGCCTTCTGCTGGACTTGTTTCCAGGATGTCAGTATCTTTTTTTGTATTGGGAAGCCCAAAACTGGGTACAGGACTCCAGGTATGATCTCACAAGTACTGAATGGATGGGAAAGATTGTTTCCCTCAATGTTCTTTCTAACATGGTCCCATACGTGTTTGGCCATGAGGTCACACTACTGACTCCTCTTGAACTTGTAGTCCACCAGGAGCCCAGACCTTTTTTGCCAAGCCGCTTTCTAACCAGGCAATGCACAGTTGTGTGGGTTTATTCCATCTCAGATGCAGGACTTCACATTTGACTTTGCTGAACTTCATGAGGTTCCTGTGAGCCCATTTTTCCAGGCCGTTGAGGTCCTGTTCTTCTTTATTTAATGCATCTGGGCAAGGTTATCCAAATTTGGCAGTCATGGGGCAAGATCCCAGTTTTGAGATTTACTGTGTATGCTACTGTGGTAGGAAAAGTAGATTAGTACCCTGTTGATCTCCCTGTGTATAGAGATACTCTACTGCTGCCCAGCTTGAACACAGTTGGTTTTCCATTCTTTCTTTGCACTTGCCTTCCTCTGTAATTTGGATGAAGTGGTGAACAGTTGTGATCTGGCTGTTCACAGGAGAAGAGACTAGATGACTTGAGGGAAGCAGATTTGATGCAGGTCTGTAAAATCATGAGTAGTATGGACGGGGTAAATAGGGAGTTGCTGTGTTCACTCATTTCTAGTACAAGAGCCAGGGGACTTCAAATGAAACTAGCAGGTGTCACAAACAAAAGACACGCACCCGTGGTGCATGGTGCTCCACGCATCACAGGTAGTTAGACTGTGGGACTTCTTGTTGCAAGATGCTGCAAGCACAGACATTTTATTTGAGTTCCAAAAGGGACCAGACAGGCTGATGGAAGAATAAATGATTGAGGACTGTCATATGCAAAGATGAGACATCTGCCTCAGGAAGTCCGAGGTTAGACATTGCAGGAAGCCAAGAGGGTATTCTGAGGGGGAGAAAAAATGAGGAAATATGTCTGAGCATTTACTACACGAACAGCAATTCCCCTGTTTTTCTTCAGATAAGGGTTGCAACTTGCCTGAGTTCATTTTGTACCATAGCCTTAGTCTTCAGCTTAGCCAAGACTGTGTTGGGAAATATTTCACTCGGATCAATTCGGTGTTTTTCTAGTGATTCTTGGTGCCCATCAACCTTGTCTGTATTGAGCCAGGACAGTGGGATGCTGCTAAGATACAAACCTTAGTTTGTCTTGAGTTCTTCCCCTGCTCTGTACCACAGACGTGGAGATAGAAGAGAAAGAGTATGTCGCTGCTTTTCAGTTCCTCCAAAACTGGTCATGGAAGGCAAAGGTTCTCCATCTCTTCAGCTGCACCCTATTTATTTTTCTTGTGTTTCAGGCTGTCTCATTGTTTTCTTGGAATCTATTCATTCCTTGATTACCTGAAAGCTTTTGAGTTTCAGAACAGTGTTAGTCTTTAATGCAACATCTGTTCAAAAAAACCCCAAAACACAAACCCCTCCATTTTTTTCTTTATAGTAATGAGCTTGCTGGTTTAAGAGGAGTCATTAACCACCTTCAAGAATCATCTTATTTTGGTAAGATGTTTACCTCTTCAGACAGTTGCTGTTACTGTCTTTTGCTAGGAGATGTACATGTTGCTAATGGGTTCCTCATCTGCATAGCTTTCAAGGCCACAGCTAAAAGAGTCAGGCAGTGATGCCTTGGGGAATACCTGTCCCCTTCTGCTGGGACTGTAAGCCACAGGAGATGGTGTTCTTTATCTCCACGCTTTCAGTTAGGCTTCAGCATCTTCTAGCCCAAGCTGGCTGAGGGAACTCATCTGAACACTTGCAGTAGTAGTCCTTCGATTTGCATTCTCAGCTCAAGAAAAAGCGAAGGCACTAAATGCTCTTTTACTGAAAATGCATGTCTGGTTTGGGATTTTTCACATGACGCACCTCCCCTTGGTCATGTGTTCAACAACAGGTGTCTATACAACTTTCTATTCTGGACTGGGGCAGAGACAGCCAAAATGAACCATTTGACCTCCGTCATCATTTTTATTTCTATGTGCTCTGTCATGTTCCCTACCAGATAAGATTGAGAGAGGTGTCGGCAGTGGACACGTAGTCTAGTTGGAGTCCTCTTAGCAACTGCCCTAGTCCTACACTCCAGAGTGTAGAGTTAAAAGATGTTCTATGATTTTGTCACGAACATGGTTTTTAAGATCCTGACTGGACTTCACCCTCCAAATAGAGACCAAGTTTCTCCGAAGAAGTTCAGTCAGATCCTCATAATGAGCATTTGAACCTGCTGCTACTCGTCAGCTGCTTATTTATATGTGATAAGGGTGAGTGAGCTCCAGATCTGTATGACCACTTCCCAGCCTTTCACGTAGAAGGGGGCATTTCCTAGAATGTATCAAAAGCTTTTGCCAAAGCAAAAGCTCGTTTGCTTTTGCAAAGCTCATACTGCTTCAGCCACATTTTGTGTGGCATGGTGTGCTCATCTCTTTTAAGACAGACACATATGTTATATACTCAGCGTTGGAGAGGAAAAGAGATACCAGGTATGGCTTTATCCCCTTTATTTGTGTCTGGGCAGCATGCAGGAGGAGAGGGACCTGAGGTGTGCCCCTATAGGTAAGTGGTACCAGCAGGATGAATGGAGAAGGACATCTTGAAGAAAACCAGTTGTTTGAGAGCAGCTGTAAGTTTTCAGTGCTACCGCTCTCACTTGTTCCCCTGCAGCGGCATCTCTCTGGTGATGGCTACCAGCCCCACAGCACAGCTGGTAGAAGAAACAGGACAGATGCTCTCTAAGAGACTTGAATACAGTGTCCTAGGCCAACTGAAACCACCACCGCTACTTTTGGTGGTTTCAGATAAGCACACAGAAAAGAGGCTCCTCGTTGACACAAGTGTGCGTGAGCTGTGAGCGCATGCTGACAAGTGGCATCAGCTGCCGCAGCTATAAATTATCACTATCTATCTGTGTGTCTGTGGCTTTAGGACTCTTGTCAGGAAGCTGAGCTTATCTTAGCTTTTAAAGGTTTTTATTTTATTGGTTTCTTCAGTATTTGAGAGGTACTAAAATAAAGGAGAAAAAAGTAGCTCTTCTCAAACCCGTATCTCACTGGACCAACGCTCTAAGGCTTATTAGAGCAAAAGCGGTATTTTGATGTAAAGTTAGCTGTTTGAGAATGTTGATGTGATTTAGAAACAAAGTCTAAATTTGAAAATAACAGAATTGCTAACGTGAGAAAATGGGAATAGAGAAAGATTTTCGATACAGATCTTTACAGATCTTCACTTTGTTTCCACTTAGAAGAGGATATCTGTGTGATGTGGGGCTGTAATACATACTTGAGTTATATTTTAGAGACAATGTAAAGAAGACTTCTTGCCTTTAAGATTTTGTAATCATAGTTAGATGAAACGTATACCAAAAATAAAAAAAACAGACATTAGTAGAATAAAATGAGCTTGTACTGGTGTGATGTTAATAATAATATATGTATATTATTTCTATAGCTTGTAGGTATTCATGAGTGGTCTGTCTGTGATTTAATCAAGTTGTCATTTGCTTACTCCAGTAGGAACAAATTCTTAAATAAAATTTTAAAATAGTTTATTAAAAATGCTGACAAGAACAGAACTGTTATAGCATACAGAACTAAGTAGAGCAACTCCTATTAAAAATTTTTCTTACTCCATTTTCCTGTAGTTGCATAGTGTCTTTTGTAATTAGAAACTTAATTTGGACACTCTATGTGGTACGAAATATAGGGTCTTTTGCATTTTCTTTCCCATAAGAAAGTAATTGTTAATTTAATGTTTCCGTACTGCTGTTTGGATATGACCCTTCCATGTTTGCACGTAGACGAGGTCAACACGTGAGGAAGGAAGGAGTTGCAAAGATGACAAATGTAACTATGTTTGCTTGACTTCCAGTACAACCTCAGTGCTGAAGAGATACAGCTGCAATAAATAACATTTATTCTGACATCTGGCATAGCTTTTACCAGTAATTATCAGGCACTCTTTAATTTTCCTTTTCCATCACATTTAAGGAAAAAAAAAAAAAAAAAAAAAAAAGAAAGAGTTGTCCTGGAGTTGCCTTTGTAGTCTGGTTACTTGTCAAGAGTCTTCAGTTGTCTCTTTTTGTCAAAAATGCCTCACCCATGCAGCTGGCAGGGGTGCTTCATCTCTTCCCATCCAACTCAGGACAATGCTCTGTCAACTATTAAGTTGAGAATAATCTGTTTTCAGCATCTCTATATTTAAAGTAAGCTGCCTCAGAGCGCATTCTGCTAACTAACCACAACTTCCCTCGAAAGTTACATGCTACAGGAAGGATGAAACTGCTAAGTCTAGCTTATTAGAGGGAGGAACATAGCTCTCCTTGTGCATGGTATAAGACAATGTATACTTTTCTGGAGGGGCTAGGATAACCACAAATGTTGCTGCCTTCAGAACAGGTGCAAAACTGGCTTTTTTAAATTAGCCCTTTGCACAACATCTGTCACAAGTGAGGAAAAGAAAAGAGGAAGAGGAGAAACTCATATTTTTGCACTGAGGAAAAATGAATGCAGCTTTTTGGAAAGAAATCTATGCTGTGTCTTGACCTTTCTTTATTTTTGGAAGATGCTAATGACAGCATTTTGATAAGGGCTTAAATAGAGAACAACACTAGAAGATTTTAAGGTTATATCATTTGCTAGTTTTACTGCAAGGCCATTGAGTTTCCTGTTTAACTTAATCAAAGTTTTGACCAAAGTGGTTAGTTGTAGAAGGATGCAGGTTGAAAGGAGCCTCTGAATATCGTCTTGTAGTACCAATTTAATCAGGGCTGTGTGCAGTCAAGTTTTGAGAATCTCCAAGGATAGAGATTTCACAGCCTTTCTGTGCAACCTTCCCCAGTGTCTGACTAACCTCATGGTGCAAGAATGCCTCCTAATGTTTAGTTGTTCCTTGCTGCAACTTGTGCTTCTTACTGTGTGTTGCCATCTTTTCTGTACCCCTCCCCATTAAGCGGTTGAAGACAGCGATAACATCTCTCAGTCTTTCCTCTCCAGGATGAACCATCTCAGCTCCCTCGCTCTCTCCTCCGGTAGCATGTGCTGCATGCAGCCCCTTTATTGGTTTTGGTGGCCTTCTGCTGGACTTGTTTCCAGGATGTCAGTATCTTTTTTTGTATTGGGAAGCCCAAAACTGGGTACAGGACTCCAGGTATGATCTCACAAGTACTGAATGGATGGGAAAGATTGTTTCCCTCAATGTTCTTTCTAACATGGTCCCATACGTGTTTGGCCATGAGGTCACACTACTGACTCCTCTTGAACTTGTAGTCCACCAGGAGCCCAGACCTTTTTTGCCAAGCCGCTTTCTAACCAGGCAATGCACAGTTGTGTGGGTTTATTCCATCTCAGATGCAGGACTTCACATTTGACTTTGCTGAACTTCATGAGGTTCCTGTGAGCCCATTTTTCCAGGCCATTGAGGTCCAGTTCTTCTTTATTTAATGCATCTGGGCAAGGTTATCCAAATTTGGCAGTCATGGGGCAAGATCCCAGTTTTGAGATTTACTGTGTATGCTACTGTGGTAGGAAAAGTAGATTAGTACCCTGTTGATCTCCCTGTGTATAGAGATACTCTACTGCTGCCCAGCTTGAACACAGTTGGTTTTCCATTCTTTCTTTGCACTTGCCTTCCTCTGTAATTTGGATGAAGTGGTGAACAGTTGTGATCTGGCTGTTCACAGGAGAAGAGACTAGATGACTTGAGGGAAGCAGATTTGATGCAGGTCTGTAAAATCATGAGTAGTATGGACGGGGTAAATAGGGAGTTGCTGTGTTCACTCATTTCTAGTACAAGAGCCAGGGGACTTCAAATGAAACTAGCAGGTGTCACAAACAAAAGACACGCACCCGTGGTGCATGGTGCTCCACGCATCACAGGTAGTTAGACTGTGGGACTTCTTGTTGCAAGATGCTGCAAGCACAGACATTTTATTTGAGTTCCAAAAGGGACCAGACAGGCTGATGGAAGAATAAATGATTGAGGACTGTCATATGCAAAGATGAGACATCTGCCTCAGGAAGTCCGAGGTTAGACATTGCAGGAAGCCAAGAGGGTATTCTGAGGGGGAGAAAAAATGAGGAAATATGTCTGAGCATTTACTACACGAACAGCAATTCCCCTGTTTTTCTTCAGATAAGGGTTGCAGCTTGCCTGAGTTCATTTTGTACCATAGCCTTAGTCTTCAGCTTAGCCAAGACTGTGTTGGGAAATATTTCACTCGGATCAATTCGGTGTTTTTCTAGTGATTCTTGGTGCCCATCAACCTTGTCTGTATTGAGCCAGGACAGTGGGATGCTGCTAAGATACAAACCTTAGTTTGTCTTGAGTTCTTCCCCTGCTCTGTACCACAGACGTGGAGATAGAAGAGAAAGAGTATGTCGCTGCTTTTCAGTTCCTCCAAAACTGGTCATGGAAGGCAAAGGTTCTCCATCTCTTCAGCTGCACCCTATTTATTTTTCTTGTGTTTCAGGCTGTCTCATTGTTTTCTTGGAATCTATTCATTCCTTGATTACCTGAAAGCTTTTGAGTTTCAGAACAGTGTTAGTCTTTAATGCAACATCTGTTCAAAAAAACCCCAAAACACAAACCCCTCCATTTTTTTCTTTATAGTAATGAGCTTGCTGGTTTAAGAGGAGTCATTAACCACCTTCAAGAATCATCTTATTTTGGTAAGATGTTTACCTCTTCAGACAGTTGCTGTTACTGTCTTTTGCTAGGAGATGTACATGTTGCTAATGGGTTCCTCATCTGCATAGCTTTCAAGGCCACAGCTAAAAGAGTCAGGCAGTGATGCCTTGGGGAATACCTGTCCCCTTCTGCTGGGACTGTAAGCCACAGGAGATGGTGTTCTTTATCTCCACGCTTTCAGTTAGGCTTCAGCATCTTCTAGCCCAAGCTGGCTGAGGGAACTCATCTGAACACTTGCAGTAGTAGTCCTTCGATTTGCATTCTCAGCTCAAGAAAAAGCGAAGGCACTAAATGCTCTTTTACTGAAAATGCATGTCTGGTTTGGGATTTTTCACATGACGCACCTCCCCTTGGTCATGTGTTCAACAACAGGTGTCTATACAACTTTCTATTCTGGACTGGGGCAGAGACAGCCAAAATGAACCATTTGACCTCCGTCATCATTTTTATTTCTATGTGCTCTGTCATGTTCCCTACCAGATAAGATTGAGAGAGATGTCGGCAGTGGACACGTAGTCTAGTTGGAGTCCTCTTAGCAACTGCCCTAGTCCTACACTCCAGAGTGTAGAGTTAAAAGATGTTCTATGATTTTGTCACGAACATGGTTTTTAAGATCCTGACTGGACTTCACCCTCCAAATAGAGACCAAGTTTCTCCAAAGAAGTTCAGTCAGATCCTCATAATGAGCAAGCCATGCTGCTGCTACTCGTCAGCTGCTTATTTATATGTGATAAGGGTGAGTGAGCTCCAGATCTGTATGACCACTTCCCAGCCTTTCACGTAGAAGGGGGCATTTCCTAGAATGTATCAAAAGCTTTTGCCAAAGCAAAAGCTCGTTTGCTTTTGCAAAGCTCATACTGCTTCAGCCACATTTTGTGTGGCATGGCGTGCTCATGTCTTTTAAGACAGACACATATGTTATATACTCAGTGTTGGAGAGGAAAAGAGATACCAGGTATGGCTTTATCCCCTTTATTTGTGTCTGGGCAGCATGCAGGAGGAGAGGGACCTGAGGTGTGCCCCTATAGGTAAGTGGTACCAGCAGGATGAATGGAGAAGGACATCTTGAAGAAAACCAGTTGTTTGAGAGCAGCTGTAAGTTTTCAGTGCTACCGCTCTCACTTGTTCCCCTGCAGCGGCATCTCTCTGGTGATGGCTACCAGCCCCACAGCACAGCTGGTAGAAGAAACAGGACAGATGCTCTCTAAGAGACTTGAATACAGTGTCCTAGGCCAACTGAAACCACCACCGCTACTTTTGGTGGTTTCAGATAAGCACACAGAAAAGAGGCTCCTCGTTGACACAAGTGTGCGTGAGCTGTGAGCGCATGCTGACAAGTGGCATCAGCTGCCGCAGCTATAAATTATCACTATCTATCTGTGTGTCTGTGGCTTTAGGACTCTTGTCAGGAAGCTGAGCTTATCTTAGCTTTTAAAGGTTTTTATTTTATTGGTTTCTTCAGTATTTGAGAGGTACTAAAATAAAGGAGAAAAAAGTAGCTCTTCTCAAACCCGTATCTCACTGGACCAACGCTCTAAGGCTTATTAGAGCAAAAGCGGTATTTTGATGTAAAGTTAGCTGTTTGAGAATGTTGATGTGATTTAGAAACAAAGTCTAAATTTGAAAATAACAGAATTGCTAACGTGAGAAAATGGGAATAGAGAAAGATTTTCGATACAGATCTTTACAGATCTTCACTTTGTTTCCACTTAGAAGAGGATATCTGTGTGATGTGGGGCTGTAATACATACTTGAGTTATATTTTAGAGACAATGTAAAGAAGACTTCTTGCCTTTAAGATTTTGTAATCATAGTTAGATGAAACGTATACCAAAAATAAAAAAAACAGACATTAGTAGAATAAAATGAGCTTGTACTGGTGTGATGTTAATAATAATATATGTATATTATTTCTATAGCTTGTAGGTATTCATGAGTGGTCTGTCTGTGATTTAATCAAGTTGTCATTTGCTTACTCCAGTAGGAACAAATTCTTAAATAAAATTTTAAAATAGTTTATTAAAAATGCTGACAAGAACAGAACTGTTATAGCATACAGAACTAAGTAGAGCAACTCCTATTAAAAATTTTTCTTACTCCATTTTCCTGTAGTTGCATAGTGTCTTTTGTAATTAGAAACTTAATTTGGACACTCTATGTGGTACGAAATATAGGGTCTTTTGCATTTTCTTTCCCATAAGAAAGTAATTGTTAATTTAATGTTTCCGTACTGCTGTTTGGATATGACCCTTCCATGTTTGCACGTAGACGAGGTCAACACGTGAGGAAGGAAGGAGTTGCAAAGATGACAAATGTAACTATGTTTGCTTGACTTCCAGTACAACCTGAGTGCTGAAGAGATACAGTTGCAATAAATAACATTTATTCTGACATCTGGCATAGCTTTTACCAGTAATTATCAGGCACTCTTTAATTTTCCTTTTCCATCACAAACTCACGGTGCAATTACCAAGTTGTGTTGGCAGGTGAAGGCATATTAATAAGACAGAAGACAAAGGAAAAGACACGGGGGCCAGGAATAAAGTAGGGAAGGAAACTGACACACGACGGAAGGGCACGACAGCAGGAACCCAGGGCTTGCATCCTGGATACTCAACTGGTATTGAGCCGATTCTTGCAGGATGTGTTTAAGTCATTTGGTCTATTTGCTGGCCCAATTTCAGTGTGCCCAAAGGGATCCCAGATACTCTGTATGAAGGCGTGATGGCAAAGTTTGTTATTTCCCAGCCAGTCCTGCTGTTCTCATTTATTGATCTCTCAGGTAAACAGCGCTTAAAAAGAGGTGGCCATCTCACACCATCGCAATTAACCCATTAAATTACTTTTTGGTGACTTCAGTTGTGAACACTTATTCCTATTTCTAAAACATCTGTCTTGTGTCCTTGTCTGACTTGAGCAGAAGTTCTGAAGAACCCCGTTTCACTGCTCTTTTAACTAAAACAGTGCAGTTTTCCTATTACAGTCTCTTGCTTCCACTTATTTTTGTGTTTATAAATAATTTATATACAATTAGAGTAGAGACTTTTTACAATACACACTAGAAAGAGAAGTTCTCCTTTAGGAAAAGGAGTAAAGAGATATTACACCTTGCAAAATGAGTGATGTAACATACTGGAGATATTCAGTGTTGGGGAGAACCAAGCAGTTGATTAACTTTTCATCTATTACATTTGACAACGTCACCTATGTAAATTGTCCGATAAGACATTCCTGCTCCAAATACCAATGCAGTTTCCCTTCCAAAGGGCTATAAACTAAGCACTTGTGATAGGCAAACGTGCACAGAAATTGTCCATTTTATCTCAAAGTGTGATGGCTCTGCTTGTGTGACTTGGCTAACAAAACCATTGCTGTAACTGGAGCTCGGCAAGAGGTCTTGCAATTTTCACATGGTCTGGTTGTAGTCAGTCTGAATTGTAAGCTATTTGTGCTTAGTCCTTTCTCAGGCACCCAAACTGTGAATTGAGTCTTTGCTTGAGTTAGTAACATCCAGGCACACATATGTGCAGTATGGAGTTTGAACATTCACAATGGTGCATATTTCCTGGAAAAAATAATGACATCAGTCAAAATGGCACAGCTAGGAAATTATAATGCTGAGTTTTCCTGCTGTCCTGTGACAATTCTTTTTCAGTCCATCATCACTCTTTGATTTCTTGACATCCTGAGAAACAGAATCTTACTTAAGCTGCTGTATGGGGACCCCTAAGAGTTTTTACTGTGGACCCTGGATTCTTAAGCTTGCTGCACTGCAGTCTACTACAGACTTTATTTTTCAGGTAGATTTCCATTGGAAGATTTTCCAAGTGCTATCATTTGCGTTTCTCCCACATCGCGTGAGCTTTCATCGTGATGTGACCTGACAGCACTTGAAATTGAAACACTCACTTGTCGCCTCAGTATTTTCATTACAGTTCTCTTGTATCCTTTGCATGCAAAGAAATAGATGAAAGGATCCAGGCAGCAGTTAAAATTCATCAGAAACACGGTATAATGGAGCGACTTCTGGAAAATTTTCTTTTCAGTGCAGGAGGGTTCATTCTGAAGCTTCTTAATCATGTGTTGTATGATTGCAACATGATAAGGGGTAAAGCAGATGACGAACACTATAATTACAAATATGATTGTATTGATGGCTTTTTTGTTTATCCCCGATTTTTCAGTCAGTGGATTTTCCTTGGCTGTTTGAAAAAGTTTGCAGCTAATTTGAGAGTAACAAAATAGTATAATCCCCAGGGGAATAAGGTACCCTACTAAACAGGCAGCAAGAAGTATAAGTGGAAGATGTGGTATTTTTTCAAAGTTTGGATATTCCATACATGTAGTCCTTTCTTTTTCTTCATGTGACATGGGTTGTATAAGTAATGGGAAAGTTTGACTAAATACAAGAAACCAGATAAAGACACAAATGCCTTTGGCATATTTAATCCTTCTGATCTTGTATCGGAAGGGGTGGACAACAGCGAAAAACCTGTCGATGCTCAAACATGTCATGAAGTTTACACCTGCGTAGGTGTTGATATAGAACAAGAGAGCGGTTATTCGACATAATGCTTCTCCAAATGGCCAGTGAAACCCCAGGGCGTAGTAGGCTATCCTTGTGGGCAAGGCGATACAGAACAGGAGATCGGAGAAGACGAGATTTGTTGAATAGAGGGTAGTGGAGTTGATCTTCTTTCTGTTTTTAAAAATGACAGTGAGGGCAATGGTGTTCCCAAGCACCCCAAGAATTAAGATGGAGCTGTAGAAGACAGACAGTAGTATCCGTGCTGTATCTTTGTGCTCATACAAGTCGCAGGTGGAACTGTTTATCTGAGAAGCTGTGAAAGTGTCCATTTCTGTAACCACTGTTGTTGCAGGAAGCTCAGTAGACCTAATGTGGGAAAAAAAAAAAAAAACAAACGAAAGGGAACATTTTGTAATAAATGTAGATAAACTTCTTCTGCGTAACAAGGGCCAACCTCTGTTGCATAAAGCAAGATTGTCAAAAAACGAAATGAAACTTCTTTATGGTGAAATACTTTTCAGGCCTCCTTCTGAAAACAAACAAACAAACAGCTGGCTCTTTTGGGCTTTTCTCTTTTGATCCCAATTCCTTGTCTCCTGAAAAAAATCAGACAAGGGGCAAAATAATAAACCAGGGATGTAATGTATTTGGAAAGTGAAGGACATAGATGGTCAGGAGGTGGGAGACTGTTTAAAGCAATCTGAGGGGAAGAAGGAGTCTGAAGAAACCACAGGATAAAGGACCATATGAAGTCCCCAAGGGTCAGACAAGCAGACAAAATCTTTTAAAATTTGTGTTTCAGTTCAGTTAATTTTTAGGGAGTTGTTATTTCTAACAGTTCACGTTGTGATGGTTTAACTTCTTTAGAGAAACTAAATTTTTTCAGTGTTCTTACCATATTGGTGTTAGAATAATTCAGCTTGCTTAATACTAGTTTTAAGAATTGGTTTTTGGAATCTAATTCAAATATTGTTACATACATAAATTCTTAAGGCTACTACTTTAGTAACTCTCTAGTGGTGCTGCAAAAGAGAGATAACCCAGCTGAAGTATCTTACATGTTGTCAATTTAGTAGATTTTAGAAATCGTTTAACCTGCACAGTCAGAAGTAGTATGGAAGAGCTGCAAAGTGGCAGTGATTTGGGGGACTTAAAAATATAAAAAAAGATCCATCAGCATTTCAGAAACAGAAAGGACCCCATCCTGTTGATACTGCTTCCAGTGCAAAATATTTCTTAGGTGTGTTGTTACCTGACAGTTGCATATTGTAAATATAAATGTCAGAAGGGATGGGGCACCTCACGTTACTCCTCGAGCAGCTGTTCTGCAAAGTGGTGCCTCTTATGAATTAAAACAGCAGTCAAAACAAGATTGCTTCTGCTTTAATGCAGAATACTATCTAGAGATAAAAGCTGTTGTAACCTGAATTTTAAGTCCATCTCATACCTTTAATTAAAATGTCTAGGCTATTTCTGAGGATCTGCCTTTCAACACACAGTATTTACAAGCAACTGTAGCCTGTTGTGCCACAAAAAAGTCTCTCAGGAAAATACCTCTCTGTTTTAAGGATTTTAAGCGACACATTTTAGAAACTATTCATTATCCATTTATTAACTTGTGAAAGCATTAAAAGGTTAGTATCTTCTTTCATGTTTTGAGGAGATTGTCCTACTTATTTCAGGTTGTTCACAGTCGATGTACCTGCAACACATACTGTGTTATAAGCGGGTCTGGTCAGACTTCTGGCTAGGTTAGCAGCGGGTGCATAAGGTTCTCTAATACACTACCTGCGGGTAGTGTATTAAAGTACATGAGTGAGACATATTACATATGTTTAAGGAAGAAATTAAGCATCCAGATAGTATATTAAGTCTATCTTTGCGGTGTTGCACAGGCAGTAGGAAAGAAGGTGAGTGATTTCTGACTGATGGATGTACGATGCTTGGATACCTGTGAAGGATGTACCACGTGTCAAGAGGTGGGAATGCTGCATTCAGGGTTGGAAGTCAAATCAAAGTGGGAGTTTTGTGGTTTGAGTAAGGGACTTAAACTGGTAAATAGCAACTCCAGCTGCAGTGCAGATTTAAGAATGTCTCTAATCCTGTATTAGTTAATTCCACATCATTCACAGTACCTTGGTGTTAGTGTGTTTGATGATTGATTAAAACAGTAGTTATCACTCTGAGGATAGTTCTGGTGTACTTTCCTCCTGTTTCATCTTTTCCCTTATAGAAGCGTGTAGGATGACTCTTGTTTTACGTAGGTGTAACAGCCTTTTGCAGAAAATGGTGTGGGTTTGTGTGGGCACCTGGTTAAGAGTCAGTGAGGTATTTTATTTTGTTTCTCTTTTTAAATGCTTCTGACTCCTTGTTCACACTCCCAGCATGACATCTATCTTCTACTCATCTCTTCTTTGAAATTTAGGTAAAATAATTTCTTAAGCATATGTAAGGAAGAATAATCTGACATTTTATGATAAACGGTTCTGTTGCAGTAACTACCTACAGCATATTAACTGCATAATCTTATTTTCACTGTAAAGTTGTAATAGTTTTGGTTCATAAATAATGTGCATAATTGTCACATCCATTCATTTGTCTTTCTATAAATGTTTGTAAATGTACACTTATCTATTATACAAAGAGGTTTAACTATGGTTTAGGGAAAATTACATAATATCAATGAAATATTTGGGTTTTTTTTTTTATCAAGAGTAGAATTTCATAAAATGCATGTTACCTAGTTTTGTGCTATGAAGTCAGATCTTTAATGTAATAGATTCATCTAGAACTCATTATTGCTCAAAATAGCATGTTTACCCTTGCATAAAGCCATGGCTATATTGAGAAGGAGCCCCGGCTGTGAGAGGGTTTGTGTCTATCCATGATGCTCTAGCATGGGTATGCCTCAGGAGCAGCTCCATGGCAGGACAAACTGGCCACAGAGCAGATGAGAAGAAAGCTGGAGGGCCACAGCTCATGGGCCTTCCAGGGCAGCGTGCACGTCAGCTAAACCATACTCCTTGACAGAGGATGTCAGCAGGCTCTTCTGTCTGCTGTGGGAGTCAGCCCTGGGTGGGGAAAGTGTTCTTTTTGGTCCTGTTATCCCCAAAATATTTTGACTGTTAATGTAGGGTGCACATTTTATAATGCTCTAGATGAGTATTAGTATTTTCTCTGTATGTAGGTATATATGGACATTTTTGAGCAGTCACCACGGTGTCTAGGTGCTATATTACCTGCATATATTTCATTTAAAAAAAACCACAAACCCTCTCAAGATACTGTATGTATCCCCTTCATACAATCTCATGGCCTTGGCAATTCAAGGTGAACTTCTTAAAAGTCTCACCACAAGGCAAAACAGTCCTGTGACGTCTGTTCTAACCCCAGCTGTGTCCCACACAGGTGATGGGGTTCCAGATGCCTCAGTATCAGTGTGCCTGGAAGCATACGCACCACTACATCCCTGCTTTTTCTGCTCAATCGATTAGGTATCCGAGAGAGAGTTGTGTGGCATTGTGTGGGAGCTTGTGAAGTTAGTTCACTGTAACCCCAGAGTACTTCTCAGATTCACTGCATCCTAGGATATCTCCAGTCTAAGGACATGGCCATTGCTTTCTGCTTCTACCTGGGAGGACCTTATGCTTGGGAGAGTTTAAAATTAATTTTAATGTTATGCCCAGGCTTGCAACCAGTGCAGGTTGTTCTTTATTGTTCTCTCACTTGCCATTTTCAAGTCTTAGCTTTGTCTTTGCTTTCTGACATTGGCATTATTCATTTGTTTGACATTTATGCTGCAGTATGCAAGAGCCCAGCTTAGAGTGGAGTCCCCACTGCGAAGGGTGTTTGATGAACAGAGTGGTGGCTCCAGTCTGGAAGTACTACGTATTCTAAAGCCCTGGTTCATAGAGATGTTCATGTATGATGAGCTTTATATGTCATATTGTAATGTTCCATACATTTAACTATTAACAAGAATAGACTTAAGCTATGAGCCAGCAACTGCAGTGTTGCAACCTTAGATTACATGGGTTTGGATTATGCGCAAGCAGCGATACAAAGCTATCTCTGTATGCCAAGTGAGTTTTCTCCTTGTTCTCATCTCCTGCTTTGCTGAAGGAGCACCATCTGTCTTTTCAGCAGAACAGGGAACATGTAGAAGGCTTTAACTGTGTATTGTAATCTAATGTGTGATTTGTCTGTCTCTTCATAATTTTCATTCTTTGGAGATGAATCCCTGGTCCATCTGTCCAGTAGCTAATTTAAGAGGGATACTAATTAAATTCTTGGAAAGGCACAGCAAATAATTAGAAAGATCTCTCTTCGCTCTATACATAGTATGGTTTAGTCACTTTGAGACAGACAATATTTCTTCAACAAGCAGTATTGGGGAATAATGTTGTTTATGTATGCATAAAGAGTGTAAATGATTTCAAAGGAATGGTTGGGAAAGAGACTTCTTGTTCCCTGCAGTGCCTGACCGGAGGATGTACTGAGCTTACAGTCCTCCATAGGTGTAAGCTGTGTAAGTCTTGGATGTTTAAAAGCAGTAGAAGATGGAAAATAAGCAGTGCTGTGGTTATGTAGGTTTAATTTTTTCCTTAATCTCTAAAATTATTTGGTTTATGTTGACCAGTCATATTTACTGTTTGAATTTCTAATTTACCATACAAGTGATCTTCATTGTACAGTGTTTTCTCTGAGAAAAAGGCTTGATGCAACTAAATTATGTATGTTAAAAAGTGTGCATGCTAAGTTGCACAGTAGAACACTTTGTTAATGTAGAAAGGACATATACCTAAGGCACGTATATCTAGGTGTGTGTATTGGCAGCTTGGGAACTACATGTGGTTTAATAAAAGCTGAGGCAAGAGACAGGCGTGTCCTAAAGCTTCCTGTTTCTTTCCAATACTTTAACACTCATACACTTCTAGTGCATTATGTTCATTTACCTTTTTTCAAAAGGTGTTGAGTTTTGTGGGTTTGTGTCCTAAATGGCACTGAGTAGGCCTAATGACCCGAAGACTGAATCCTTAGGTCACAACCCACAGCTAATTTTGGTGAGATAGTTTCCAGGCTAATGCTTTCATTTTATTTTGTATAGACCCAGATTTGTTGGCGTACTAAAGCCAAATTCGTAAGTCACACATCAGAGAATCCCAAGTATGCATTTCACGAATGAAATGGCTATGAAGAATTATTATATTCTTTGAAGTGCTTAACAAAATTTGCAAATGCATACACTGAGAGACCTTTTTGGTCCCGCTTTTATCTATTACGATAGATTTTGCAAAGTTTTATGGCAGTCATACTTGGTGCTCAAAAATAATAGAAGTGAGTAAACAAAATGGAAATAAAGAAGTTGAGTTGAAATGCTGCATAACTAGTTAAAGAAAAAGTGGAAGTCATTTGAAGTCTACATGTCTCCCTTTTATCTGTTGCATCTCTCTTTCCAAATGTGATCTGTCCTATAAAAACTGTGAGAACTATCTAACATAAATCATCTCTGCCAAACACGCACATTAGTGTGAGGAGCCGTGCTGATGCTGAGATGATTAACCTCCCTTTAGTTTACTTGCCTAACTATACTAAATATAAAAAGGAGAGACCCTAAAACATAGCCAATAAACAAAATAAAAACCTGAGCCACTGACAATTACATTCCTACAAGCAGAAGAAAAAAGGAGTCAAATAAAAATTT
Source organism: Egretta garzetta (assembly GCF_000687185.1). Taxonomy (NCBI): domain Eukaryota; kingdom Metazoa; phylum Chordata; class Aves; order Pelecaniformes; family Ardeidae; genus Egretta; species Egretta garzetta. The sequence continues at coordinate 143,695 of NW_009260344.1, read as the reverse complement.
GTATTTTAGTACTAGAAAACATGCTCACCTTTTATATGATTTTTTTTTTTTCTGGGTGATAATAGAACCTGTGCAGGTATAGTCTTTCATTTTAGGAATTACAACTTCAGAACTCTAGCTTAAATTTATTATTCATTACATGTATACATACTCCTCAATCTTTTGAATAGAAAGGGATGAGATTTGACCTCTTAAGGACTAACTGCCAGGTACATTTTTAACTCCCCCGTCTCTTCAGGAGGAGCCATGAAAATGTTAGACCTCTTGTACACTGTGCTCAAAGCCATGCATGCCATCTCTATTTTTTAAGGTAAATGATAGTTGAGTTACTGTCTGTTAAGCAGTCTATATTGTTTTGCCAGTATAAGAGGAAAAAATGGATCCTTTTTAATTGGGAAGATGTATAAAAATCCTATCGCTTGTAATATTTCTTTAGCTTTGTGGCATGAAGATCAGTAATAAGGTGTTTGGTGATTGCAATTGAGAAAAAGAATTCCCTCTAAAAACTTTGAAAGAAATGCGTGTCAGAAGGTAAAAGAGGAATTAGCTCATAAAACTTTGAATTCTTAAAATATTCTGTTGCAATATTTAGATGTGAGAAGAGTGACTGAGTGTCTTAAGCTGATAATAAAAGCTGTTTCATAGGCAAGGAGTACGTGTGATAGAGCAAGCTGTGCATTCACAACCATAGTATGGATTTCTTTTAAGGCTCTCTCCTACTATTAAAGTATTCTGCGAGGTTCAGTAAATGCCTTAAGAACTGCAATGCTTCCCTTACCACTTGTACAGTAGATATTTCCACATTGGTATAATTTAAATTACTGTTGCTAAAATAATTGTCTAAGCTAATGCAGTATCAAATGTTTCCCTGTGATTGTCGAAAAGCTGTATTATAAGAAAGGACTTAAAATAACTTGTTGATGCTGTGGGTCAACAAATCCTTTAAATAAAAATCAGCTGGCAGCATACTAATATGTGAACATAAAATATCACAGAATTTTTTCCACGAGCCTTGTCTCTCCCATCCAAAGATCATTTATGCTTCCTACCACAAGAAAATATTCAGTATAATGCAAAAAAGAAATAATCTTTCTGGCATTGTTTGCTGTTGTTCAGTGAAAAAAAAAATAAAATTAGAAGTTGATTCTTTTCTGTACTTACATATCTGTAGCTTGTTGGAGCCTCTGAGCAGTTACGGGCACTAGCAGGATGGCTTGACTGCGAAAGTTTGCCCTTGCACATTATTTTCAAGAGTGATTACGTGAGTCTTGGTGGGAGGGGTAGGTTTTTTCAAGTGCTTAAAAAAACCCGTGTTTGTATGCTGGACTTGATTTGCTTCCTACTCTTTTATGGGATGTGAAAGCATCTATTTTTAATCCTTTACAATTAGTCTGTTCAAAGAGAGTAATTGGAAACAACTCTCCCGCCTCCCCCCTGAAGTTACGCATTACTGACTTTCATAGAAGGGACTTTACCCAGAGGTTTACTTGACTAATTGTTGACCACCTAAAACCCCTGAGTGTTCGTACGCCATTTGCATTTAAAAATAACTTAAATTTAGTTCCTAGCAAAGAGCTGTAGTGTATGATCAGTGCACGCTTTAAAACTGCTTCTTAACTGATCAGATCTGACACAGCACAAGAAAACCTCAGAACTGAGGCATACTGAAATGCTGTGTAAAAACAGACATCTCGACAGCCCGTGTACATTCCCAGCACTGTTTAAGTATCGTAATGATGAGGCTTTACAGAAATGCCCTTTGAAAATATGTGAGGGAGTTGAACTCTGGTGTTTTGAGAGATTAATGAGGATGTGTGCCTTTGTAAACTGTTTATTGCATTTTGAGCAAGGTTAATAATAATAAAAAAAAAAATAATAATACACACATAAGGCAAATACATTAAAGAGAAAAAGCTTTTAATTCACAAATCTGATTCCCTTAAAATGATACTGCTAAGAATGGGTGACTAGGGAATAGGAAAGGAATGGGATGTCAAATTGTGAGGTAGCCTGTTGTTACCTGGAGTAACTTTGTTTCTGGGTAAAGAATGTTGATCTAAGAGTTAAATTGTGTGTTCATTAAGAGGGTTCTGGAGATCAGAGATAGATGGAAAATCCTGTCATTTGTTGTTAGAGGCTGCGGTTGAGAGTTACCTGGGATTTTCCCCAAAACCTCATACTTATCGTTCATGACTGCAAAGAACTATTTATCTTTAAAGTGGCCTCATTTAGTGGCCTGATTTTAGAGAAGCAGCAAGTAGGCACGATGATGCTATTTTTGGTGGGTCCAGCCCATGCAGAGGGTGGAATGCCTCTTTGGAAAAGTTGGGCTTTGTTCACCACACAAGCGTGTGCTGACGTTGCAGTGTTGGAGGTGTGCAGAGATAGGATCTTGACTAACACATGCATCTCATCAGAAAGCCTAAAGTAAATGCAGATCTAATGACAAAGTTAAACTTTACTAAATGTACCTTGTCTGATGGGAAATGTTTTTGGAGTTGGCCCTATACACTGATTTTTCTCGTGCTGAACTCCCAGTGCAGACATGGTTTGATTCCCCTTAGATGCCAGGGAGCTGAAAGGCCCAGTCAAGGGCTTTCAGTTCCTCAGTTTTTATGGGGCACTTGTCTTATAACACCCAATTCAGAAAGTCTTTCTGAGAGAAATTACTGGTCTTATTCTGGATTTTTTCCTTTCTTGTTTTTGAATTATTTTTTAATTAATCAGTTTCATCACAGAGTAGAATCTCTTTAAATGGAGTAGAGAATTAAAGGCTGTTTAAAAGGAAATTGCACAGGGAACTTGCTTCATATGTACACAAAGTAATATCGCAATGTGGTTCCCTGTCCAGCAGCAAAAACATGTACCAGAAATGGGAAATTTTGAGATACGCAGGCATGTCTTTGCTCGAGGGCCGACATTAGTACCACAGCTTCATATTAAAGGAAATGTTATTTTAAAATATTCTTACCATTATAAAATAATGCTAATACGTGTTTCCTGCTCTGATCTGATAAAATATTGCCTTCCTTTGATTAAGATACATTAGTAGATTGTACCCTTTGAGTCACGCTGATGTATTAGCTACCAATCCAGCATGATGTGATGTTAATTGCATGAGCTAAATGATACGGGTTGCATTCCTTCACTCACCGTTTATCATTCTAGCTATTTGTTTTCTGTTCTTATACAGCTGCTGTTTCTCCAATATCTGTTTGGCTGTCCAAGGATTTGAACATTTAATCCAAGAAATGGCATGTATCAAAAAGCGTGATACGTGTTTGGTTTTACCATTTGTGTGCAAAAGCTTACTGTTTTGCTTCTGGCATGCAAGGAGAGTAAAATTAATATACTAATTTGTTACTTTTGGAGATGGTGACATCAAAGCAGTGTGGTTAATATTTTCACTGGTATGTTATGATGCCTGTGATGATTTATGTTTTGTCTGCTTAATTAGTCCCTACTCTATTTGAGCAGTTTACAAATGGTACTAGATTTAGCTTTACAATTCCATATCTAGAGAGCTACTATCCCAAGGTAAGAAATTGCTTCTGAATTACACAGAGTGTTTATGGATCAACCGGAAAATGAATTCAGCCAGCCTGTTTCTTAACTGCAAAACTTCCTTTCGTTCCAAAACTAACTCCTTTTGTTTTCTAGGAGACAGGTCAGGTGTTTAGAACTAATCCGTAGCTGAATCCTGTCTTTTTTTGTGGATAAACATGATTTCTCAAGTGACTTGAGTTAGAGGAACAGTAAATGGTGACTCACCAGTGAGTCACAGTAACTGCAGAGGCCAAATAAAATGTGTTAGGTTAATCCAGATGAAGAAGAAATGAAGCATCCAAGCTTAGATGAACCTGGGACACTAGACATTTCAGTACCGCTGTTGAAGTGTACCTACTCAACAAAATACTTCACCATCTAAATCCCTTCAGCGTTTCCTTGTGCCTTCATGCATCTTCTGCCTAACTCCAGTGTCTGTGCCAGACTTAGCCAAGTATGGGATTCACTGGGAGCCCCTGCCTTTTAGAAAGGTGCGAGCTCCTCCCTCTTGCTGAACTCAAACTCTAGTTTGGTTGATATGACCAGTCATGAAGGCAAAGCTACCTGGTAAGCTGCCACCATCAGTCACTTGCTGCAGACGTCAGTGGGTAAGCGTGGGTAACTAACTCTGTAACACCTAGCTGACATTAATAACTTAGCAGTAAAGGACAAGCGGTTGTCCCTCTCATGCTCTACTCAGTTGTGGCACAGGATTTGGCCAGCCATACCTGTATCGCTCCATCAGGTTCATCTGTATCTCCATACTTTGGCCTTCACATGAATGGCAGCATGCTAATCATATATTAAATAAAGGACAGGGGCCTTGATTTAAAAAAAAATAAAATTATCTTCATAGTGCTATGAGCTGAATAATTCTTTGATGGTCTGCAGTAATTGCTTGTCTGAGGGGACAGTTACTGTGAATGCCTAAATTGCCTAAAGAAATTTTATGTTGCATATTGCAGCAGGCTGGTAGAGTAGAAATGGTCAGGTACTGTAAGTCAGCTTTGCACAACAGAGGCGGAGGAGAGATAGGATGAACTGATCTTTTTAGAAAAAGCTAAAGAGTAATGGTTGCATATGTTAGCATCTTATTAATGATGAATAAATTAAAACTGAAATTGGAAGAAAGATTCAAGTCAGCAGAAGAGGAAAGGTCTGGATTAGCTCACCAATGGGAAAGGAAAGGAACTTGAAACTGGTTTACAATGGAGCTGAGCAATTTATGGAAAAAATTGTTGGATGGTCTTGGCATTAAAAACTACAATGTTTTTAGGAGACATGGGTGTCTGACTCTTGTCTTCATGAGGGGATTATAAAGTGGTTGGTTGATGATCTCATACTTTAAAGAACCCAAAGTTGCAGTGATTCTGCTGAGATATCTGTGGATAGGAGGAACCTTTCTTTTCCCCTCAAGATGCACAACTTCAAGTTATGTCTTGGGTTTTTTTTTCCACTTTCTTCCTGCATTCATGTGAAATACTGGCAGTTAGATACATGGGAGCACTGGATAACGTACCAGCTTTTGCTGGTATCAAGAGGCCTCAGGCACTGGGGTGTCCTGCTGATGTGTAGTGAAAAGGTTGGGTGCAATAGATGGTTCCTTTGAGTCCTGGGCTCCATCAGGTAGAGGATCCCAAGTATCAAGGGTGGCCATATTCCAGGGAGTGACCTAATTTCAAGGAATGTTATTGAGAATGTTTAACATTTTCAGAATAAAGGCTGGCACCTTAAGTATAATGCGGCAGCTTCTGGACAGCCTATAGGGATGCAGAGCACTGAAGTAACTTAGAAACTTGAATTCAAACAGTGTTTACATGCTCTATATTATTTGCAGCTGCTTTTATAACTGATATTTTTAGTCCCCCCAAAATGATGTGGTTGTGAATTTGTCAGGTTAATGTTTTTATGAAGAACTTAAATGAGGAAAAATACAGCACCACAGTTAGTAGGTGTAGTGAGTCATTCTGAATAAAGTAACAGGCTATTTCTGCAAGTTCAATCCAGCAGAACTTCCATTAACAACAGCAGATATTTTTGCAGAAGTAACATTTAGCTTTCTGCCCATTTGTTCATACATATTTTCTGTATTTTGTGCATGTATTTACTACTGTTAAAATGTTTTATTTTAATCTGCATTTAATATTCACCCTTTTAAGTAGCGTGTTTCTCTTACAAGAAGTACTTGCCCCTGATTCTTTCTTCTCTGCCAAGTAGTTTTTACATCTCTGCTTTTTTTTTTTTCAAGGTTATTGGTTCTTCAGGTTGTTTTTTGTTCTCTGTGCAAAACCAGTCTCATCACTTCATATGATGTAGAATGTCCCCATCTGGTCTGCTGTGTTTCTTTTTCAGTGCAAATGTTGAAATTTAACATACTCTTCAAAATGAGGATATAATTGTTGTGGAGCCTGCTATTACAGTACACCTTTGGGATAGACATGGTGTCCATATAGAGTGTTCAAACTCTAGAATTTAATCTTTCAGGTTTTAGACTTTTCTGGTTTGTTTGAAAATTTTGTTTTCTAACCCACATGACTGAAATTAACTTCCGAAATATGAAGTGGGCATAAACTCAGTTTAGAGTCAGGATGTATTTGTGTCTATGGCTCTTTGCACACAGACATCTCAAGTTTCTAGTAGAAGTTAATCATGGCACTTTCAAGTGCCATGGATGTTCCTGATATTCTCACAGTATAATGAACAAAGGGCTGGGACAAAGGTCTCTGGAAAAGGAGAGAAAGTGGAGGAAAGGAGATGAAAAGGGATGAGGCAAAAAGCAAAAATAAGAGAAAAAGAGACAACTGAAGTAGTCTTTCAATAAGAGTATGTTTTCCACGTAATAATTGGAAGAGTTGAGAACCAGTCCTTTTATTTACAGTACATGGATGGATGGATGTACCTGTCTAGTGAAATACAGGAACAGAAATCACTTCCAGTGATAATGAGCTTCAGGAACAAGGCTTTGGTTATTCACAGAATAATTCACAGAATAATGGAGTAGCTTAGGTTTGACAGGACCTCTGGCAGTCATCTAGTTCAACCCTGGGTTCAAAGCACATCCAAGAAGAGCAGGTTACTTAAGTCTGTGTGTCCAGGCTGTATCTCTGAGGATGGAGATTCTAGCTCTGGGCAACCTGATATGGTACTGGACCATCGTTATCCCCAGCTGGACTCGCTCCAGTATATCAATGCCATTCTCTAGCAATGAGCCAAAAAGTGGACACAGATGATTCCCTTTGAGGCTCAGAAGTGCTGAGCAATCACTTCTCTTGGCCTGGTGACTACGTGCTTGATAATGCAGCCCCGTATGCGATTGACCTTTCCTGCAAGGGCGAACTGCTGATTAACATTCAAAGGATTCTCCAGCTCCTTACCTGCAAATCTGTTTTCTAGCCAGTGTATACTGTCACATGGGGTTATTCCAACCCAGGTGGAAGATCCTGCAGTTGCTACTGTTGAACTCCGTAAGGTTCCTGTCAGCCCATTTCTCCAGCCCATCAAGGAATATCTGAATGTGGCCCTGCTCTCCAAAGTATTGACTGCTCCCTTCAATTTGATGTCATTCACCAACTTGCTGAGAGTGCTCTCTGTCCCATCATCCAGGTCATTAATAAAGACAATAAATAGTATTGGCCCCAGTGTAGATCCCTGAGGGAAGTTGCTAGTAACTGGCTGCCGCTTGGACTTGGTACTGCTGGTCAGAACCCCTTGTGTCCAAGCAGTGCAGCCAGTTTCCTTCAAACCTGTTTATCCAGTCCATATCTCCCCAGGTTCTCTTCAGGGACACAAGAGGAAAGTGAGTGAAAGGCCATCCTAAACTCAGAGCGAAGAACATTCATTGCCTTCCCCTTCCTTGTCCACAGCACCAGAGTCACCCTTAGTAAATCCATATGGGACATTAGAAATTGCCGTGTCTGTCATGTGGCTGGCAATGGCTTCTAGGAGATTTGCTGTATAGCTTTCCCAGGGACAGAGGTGAGGCTTGTAGCTACCTGAACCCTCTTGCCCTCCTTGAAGATGCATGTGACATTTGCATTTTTTCCAGTCCTCCGGAACCTGCCCTGGTCACCACAGTGTTTCAGTGATCATAACATCGGCCATCTCCCTCAGTGCCCTGAGGTGCATCCCATCTGGTCCTGTTGATTCCTGTATGGCCAGTTAGGCTCAAGAGCTTCCTAGCTCTCTTCCTTTACAGCAGGTGTTGCTGCAGTCCTGCAGGAGGCTCAGGGACATGGGAAGCCTGAGGGCAAAATAAACTGGTGAAAGCTGAGGCAAAAAGGCATCGAGTACCTGGGCTTTTTTCTTGTCCTTTGTCACTAGGTCCCTTTTTCCACCAGGCAGTGGGTCCACATGTTCCTTAGCCATCCTTTTTTCATCCCTTACTATGTCTGTCATATTCTAGTATTGTTATGTAGATAACTCCTCTGACAGAACCGCTGTAGATAAGCAGCATCTCCATATAGATATTCTATAACTAGGCATAAGTAATGTATAGAAAATTCTTAAGGTAACAGAAAAGATTAATTGAAATTTTCAAAGTAGAAGTACAGAATTTTATAATGAGGGCAAAAGTTTAAAATAAATTGGAATAAATTTTCACACAGTGGAGTCACCTGTACAAATGAGTTTTACAGAATATTTTGAAGGGCACTAGTTTTGACATTTTAAAAAAAGATACTCGAATGGATATTTGTGTAATACCTTATTCATATTAGATGTGAACTCTGTCTAAAAACCAAAAACTGATGTCTTTGGAGGCATATGTCTGTGGTGCCTATGAACTTACTGCTTTAGGAGAAAAGGTCCATCACTAGTTTTCCTCTGGCTCCTCCAGATTGCCAGGTACTGAGCAGTGTCAGACACTGGACTTTGAATTGCACAGATCGCTACCCTGGGCTGGGGAGGTGCCTTCTATGGTCTCTGTTGACATTAATGGTGAATATTAACATTTAAGGAACCTTTTAACGTGCTCTAATCTCTTTTCAAAACGCACTTGCAGTCATGGGAAATTCCTTTTTGTACTTTCCCATCTTGTGATTGAGTGCACTCTTACATGTGAAGTCTCTGTGTCTGAGTCACTGTTTATCACAGGAGGAATAAAACCTGAAAAGCATGCCACAGTTTTGGTACTCCATCAGGTTATTTAGTAAGAGAAATAATTTTATATTACTTTTCTAAGAAGGGAAAAGATCTTTTTGCTTTTTTTTTCTTCTCTCCACTTATAAAACCTGATTTAGTTTAGTGAATATTGTTTACAATGGAAGCATGTCTGATGAAGAATTATTTTTGTATGTGGCACTCTTACAGCTGTGCCTGTTGACTCCTACAACTTAAATAATTTGAATTAATTTTAAGAATGTGTTGTGAGTATTTATACAGGTGCGTTTTGTTTATGTAAGAAGCATTATACACAAAATTGAACATTTTTCAGTGGTTCCTGAACAACTACTACTGCTACTACTACTACTACCACCACCACCACCACTACTTCAAGTGCCTCTGACTGTGTGTTAAACGGATGGTACTAAAAATGGCTCTGTAACGAAACTGTATTTAAATCCTTGGAGAGGAAGCTTTTCAGCAAGCTGAACTTCAAACATATAAACAGAATGACAGTGAAATGCTTTTAAGCCACAGCCCGTTAAATGAGTAAAAATAATATTTGAAGGGGTTTTTTTGCATAGCTGCAGGTGTAGCATTTGGCAGTTATTCAGGAAATGTAAGCTTTAATATTCAGACCATCATTTCACATAGTATTACTCTTATCAGTAGTTTCTCCAGAAGGGAGATGTATTCTTGAGTGAACACTTCAAGTTATTTAGGTCCTGGTTTGTGCTGTTTGCAGAATGCGCACTGAGTATGATAAGATCCCTTTCATGTAAAGGCCTGTGGAAACTGCAACTCTTGAGAGTTTTGATAAGCTGGAGAGCAGTAAAAAATTACCCTGTGGAGCATCCCGCGCCTGTCGGGCACAAGAGAGCACAGAACCGTGGGCAAGGATTCAGCCTGGGGAGACGAGCACTTTGCTGCCTGGAGGTCACCGCCACCGCAGCTCTGCCAGCGGAGCAGGTTGTGTCTACCTGAAGTGACCTTTTTTTCTTCCCCTTCTCCATCCTAGGAAGTATTTTTCTTCTAGAATCTGCCATACCCATGCCTTTGGCATTGGTTCTACTGTGGCCTCTCCTGTTGTCTTTGATACATGGCTTAGTTTTCTGGGTGTTTTATCATGAGGAACACAGGCTTTGTATCTGGGCGTATGAATGAAATACACTTGTTTATATTCACAAGTTCAGTCTAGGTATGTGGTCATTGTAAAAGGTGCTTGAGTCTTCTGTGAAACTGCTTCCAGTGAGGGTTTAGAAACTTAATAAACAGCTTGTGCTGTGATTAAGGTGAGGATCCTAAGGGAAGTTAGTTATGTGTAGGGCCATGGAGGTCACCGGCAAAGAGAAATTAAACCAAACTGTCACTATTCCCATCTTAGATACTGCAGTCTGTTGGCAATCCTCTAACAGCTTAAGCCTGGGTAAATAATAGGAGCTTAACTTCATAAGTGAAGTGATTTCCATAACCTTTTGGGAAGGGTATAATCCTTACCATTTGTCCATTTGAATCAAAGAGGTTTTGTTCTGATGCAGGAGACTTCTCTTGTTCTTTTTGTGTGCTGTATTTTATAGAAACATTCTGCTATTAGACTGAAATAAGATACTTTTGTCACCTGTTCTTCTTATTTGCTAATGAATCTACTATCCTGAATGTCGTGAGTTGCTAATCGTTGGTTCCCAAGGAAGACTTTTGTTTGCGAGGTGTTATTACATTTGGATTGTTATGTATTTAGGATTAATTAGTTTTGATTGTTTTACACTACTGTTGCTAGTATCATTCTTATTAACCATCTGTATCTTTCTTTTTGCAGCTTGGGTCCTGTGTTTGCGCTGTTTGTACCATTTTATTCCTCCATTCCAAGAGTGCAGGTGACGCAAGTGTTAGGCCATTTTTCTATCACAAACAAGACACTGGTCTACATACTGGGTTTACAGGTATGGTATGTATTTGCTTGTTCACCTTTTAATGAATTACTAATGTAGCAGTTAGTATTTCTGTATGTTCGTCTATGAATTTTGATGTTTCCACATGTATGATTCCACATATGTTTAGCTAATGACTGTCCCATCAGCTAAAATATTGAAAAACATGTGTTGCTCGTATGCATTTCTACGTGCTGAAGTGGTGAGCAAGTGTTCTTCAGTTGTCTTCTGTCTTGATTGTCTTACACGGGAAAATATAATAGACAGTTCTACAGGGTTGGTTGTTTTGGTTTTTTTTGTCAACACAATAAACTAGAAGAGAAGAAATGAAAACAGAACCTGGTGCTAAGGCATATGTATCTTTCACCTTTTTAATTCACTTATATTCTTGATTTTGTTTATTTTCCCCTTGTCTGTTAGAGCTCAAACAAAGCTATAGAATATAGCATTTTTCTGTGGTAAGACTGTCAGTAAATAATCAAGGTTTTGGCTGAATTCCAGTTTTATATAAATTAATATTATTTGTATATCAAGCATTTCCATATGACAGGTAGTTTAAAACAGTGTAACATAGAGCATAGCAATATCCTGTAGTATTATGTTAAATATGAGTGGAAAAATATAGCTACGTGGTACAGAAAGGCAGTAGTTGTTAAAAAAAACAACAAAAAAACCCTAGCAACCTAGAAATGAATGGACACTCATGTCACAACCTGAATTCTGAAACAGGAGACGCGCAAATTTATGAGAAAGTATACTCATTTTTATATATTCCAGGGACTCAAAAACAGCTCTAGCACTAACAACAGAAAGCACCATAGTTACATTTAGTGTGGTAGAGAGTATTTTAGAATGAATGGTCAGTTTCAGAATATCAACTCATGCTCCGCATGAACATTTCATTCATCCCTTTTGCTGCTCAGCCTTTGGATTCCTTCAATTTCTGCTCCAGCACCTTATTTTCTTGATCTTCCAGACATCCTGTTTCCTCTCTTCTGAACCCATCAATATCACTATTACTCCGGTCTTTGGGAAAGCCAAGATATTGTCTGAGCTCTTTTCTGTCGTGTCCTTTGCCTTTTGCTTTCATGCACACACCACCTCTGATACAGATCGCTGCTGTTACTAATCACTGTATCTTCATTGCATCTTTCCCCGCCACATACAGAACAGCTGCTGCCGTCACACAGAGGCTGAGGGAGAAATCATTTGCCTTCTCCTCATTTGTAAACTCTGCCCTTAACTCAAGTCACTCTTGCCGTAGTCAGAAGTCTAGAGGGAAGGTGTTCTCATGATTCAGTCGGCACTGTGCAGAACTATTTTAGTAACCACTATCAGTCTAATTTTCAGCCCATTTTTCCAGTTGGTAATAACCTTCTCCAGGTGATTAATCATGTACTTTACCAGAAATGATGGGCTGCCCTGTTGGCTTGTCAGGATTTCCTTAAAAATTCACTCCAACCTGCTTTTGTGATTTCATGCCGACAAATATGCCACTGGGTGAGAACTTTATTTCTTTAATTTTGATGCTCATGCTTAGTCTCTCCGTGACTGCATGTCTGAGAGCTTCACTTGCACTGCCTGCCCTGCTTGGAACTCTTCTCCTGTTGCTGCTGAGTCATTTCCTTTGCTTCAGTCTATCTTTCAGACTTGTTTTTCTGTGCAGCCTATAACTGACATCCTGTTATACTTAGTATGCTATATGAAAATAAAATGTATTGTTCTGTAGATGGAGAACAATTGTTGGATCCCTGTGTTTTTTCCACTTGGGCTACTTCTGGAATACATCTTTTTTTAATGTTAAACTGGAATTTCACAGACATAAATGTCTGACCTCTCCCATTGTCATGACAAGTACATTGCCTATATAATACTGCAACATATTAGTTCAGACAACAGCAGCTTTGTAAAATTAAAATTTTAAATCACTGCTCTTGTCTTCTAGCTCTTAACCTCTGGTTCCTACATCTGGATTTTAGCCTTAAGCGGATTGGTAAGTCTTACTTTTTAAAAATCACATGCTGCTTAAAACACTCTGTTATGTATACAATCAGTGCAGTATATTTGGACTCAAAAAGAACAGAAATTACTGAGTAACGCTTTTGTTTGTGACAGTAAGTAGAAAGTTTTCGTCTTTAACTTCCAAAGATGTAGAGCACTGTCTGGCTGGTGATAAACTGTCAGACAGCAAAAGAGCTAGTTAATATTTGCAGAGTGCCACTGCTCTCTGACCCCCTAAAATTAATTTTACTGCCATGGATATAGCTTTAAACCCACAACTGTAAATGAGACTATTGAGGAAATGGTAGAAATGTTTACCCTATTTATTTTTTTTTCAGCGAGTCTCAAGCTTTTATTCCAAAAAGCAGCTTTTAACAACTTTGCTGTGAGGATTTCTCATGTTTTGCTATTCTCCTAGGAGATCTGTAGTATAGCCGTTTCTCACTATGATAACGGCAGTAAGGGTGCAAAATCACTTTCTTCACACCAGTCAGATAAAGTTGGTGTGGTCTGTCTTTTTCCTTTCTGGCTGTTCTTAGTACTAAGGCACTTAGTGCTAAAAGAGATTGTACTAAATCTTCCAGATTGTTAGATACTGATAAGCTTCTTTGTAAAATTTTACAAACTTAGAAATTTGGAGCTCAGACTCTGATTTCTTGGTCTGAAACACTGTCTGCTTTTCAAATAGTGAAAGTGCCCCCTCTCCCAAAGCAGCTCATTATTAAGTTGATGCAGTCTTAAGAAGAAGTTATATTGTGTCCTTGCTGTTTAGAACATACTAATTTGAATTTCTGGTGAGGTCAATGTGAAATAACTGTGGACACTTCACATATTGCTGCTATAACTCAGTAGTTTGGTCTCTTACCACTTGCCTTGACTGTTCCAAAATATTCTGTGAGCTCACAGGATAACTAACAGGAGTGGTGGAGGAGTAAATGGTGAAGTCTGCTCCACAGTTTGGTCTGGCCATAAATATCAATGGAAACAGTGCAACTAATAAACCAGAATTTCTCTCTCCTGGAGATCAGCCCAAGCCTCTGTGCCCGCCTAAGGATCTTAGTGACTTCCTCCAAATGTGCTACCCTTCCTGTTACTCTTCTGGCTCTTTTAATAGTCCTTCCTTTTGAACAGGTGTTCATTAGAGAGGGAAGAAAAGGAAAGGGAAGAAAAGGAAAGGCATTTTAACTCTCTCTTTCCTGGTGGCAGGGACTGTATGTATACTTGGTTGTACCGACTTTTATAAGGAATGGCTCAAATATTTTTTTTTTTGTAATGTGTTATGCAGTTCTTATTTTAATTCCCCTTTAATGTACAGTTTTATTCAGCTGTACATGCAACTTTCTTAGCATTCTTTTTCATAGATGACCTTTTCTTAATTGCCACTTGATGGTATGTTTTACATAGGTATAAGTCCACAGGAATAAATTGAGCTTTCTCTGTGTCACAGGAAGGCTTGAAAAAATAATTTGAAGTTTTCATATTGCTTCAGTCAGCGTCAATGATGATGTGTTTTCAGTCTCATTTTTTTCTGCAGCAAGTGGAGACTTGCACTCTACCATTTTATAATAAGTGCTACAATTTGGAAAGATGTTCATGTTATGAATTTCAGCCATTTTTTGCACAGCATATCTGTCACACTTCTGTGAATAAGAAGTCTCTTTTTCTCCTCTGTTAGAAATGATAATTTGGCATCTTTTGAGAAAATGTGATAAAGGAGTAAAGTTTCACAGTATATTAAATAATCTGAAGAGGGATGTGAAACACTGTAAAGGCACCTTTTAGCACTACAAGTGCAGATACTTGATGACATAAGTACATTTACAATTACAGAAGTACATAGGTTGTCAAATCTATGTTAAGTCATTCCAACAACCTATGTATTTTTGTAATTCTTACAGCTTTTGACATTTTCTAACATACTATATCTTTGCTGAGTCAAATTTTCACTTATTTGTACAAAAAGGCTGAGTAAATGCATGAACACCAAGTCAGCTAGGTGTGATATTTAGTCACTAGTTCATTGCCTGTTAGACACTTCACTGTCTGTATTTTTAGCTTTAAAGATAGCTTAGACACTCATATGACTGTATATGATGCTGTTCTCCAATTTAGCTTTTGTTGCAGTTGTGCTTATGTGGAGTATTAAAATGGATGGTGCTGGCACAATTTGTGAATTTTTGTCAGTTTACACTTTCTCTTCGCCATGTTCCCAGTTCAGGTTTATTTAACTTCTCACAATTTATATTTGATTATATTGGGATCTGACTTTTGATTATAATGGGATCTGACTTTCAGGGTGCAAGATGCAGCACTGGAGATTGATTTCTGCATTCATCCTTGCTAACGCTGTTAAACTTCCCTGTGAATTCCAGGCAGGGTGTAGAGCAACTGGGGATTCTACCAGCTTGAGTTCCTGTTTTCAGTGGGTTTGAGCAATGCCATCGTCACAAAAATGTATTTGCCTGTGTGTATGAGTCTATGTATGCAGGTAGGCATTGATGTAATGTGCCTGGTGATAGGGAATTTTAGACAATTTGTAGTTTGACGCTGGATTGTTCTCAGTTACAGAGATGACAGCACGTTTTGTTACTGGAATACAAAAGGTCTACTGTGTCTGTCTTTGCCATAAGGTATATATTCCTAGATCTCTAGTTTTGAATCAACATAACAATACACTCTTAAAGGCAGCTTCTTTACTCTCCAGATTAAACTGGAGTACCTCTCAATTATTTTTCTTTTGGCATAGGTCTGGTAGTTTCAGTTGCTGGTGTGTTGTATAAAACATGCTATTTAAATATATGATGCTTATTTACAAAAAAGGGAGAATTTAAGAAGTGGACTGTAAACAAATTCACAAATCTGATGTAATCGGTAATCTGTTATGTTATTCTTCTCACAATTTATGAGACTAATTTAGTTTTGTGTGATTTGTTTTGCCAGGAATATACCATACTTGGTACATACAGTCCATATTTGTTTCTTATGATAGGGGGTTTTTATGTCATAAAATTAGGAAACTTCATATTAGAGATGCGAATGTATCATGAAAGTCACACAACCTATTTCCATTTGACCTTAAGCCAGAAATTCTTTCAATAGTTGTTTAGAGAAGTGCTTCCATATGATGCGCATCATTCAGTTTAGTGAAGGCCAGAAAGTTTCCCTACTATTTTTTCTTTAAAAGAGTCAAAACACCTTAGAAAATTGTATCCGCTTGAATGTTTCATTGGACACATACATATCAACCCATCTGCTCTCCCTTTTTTCCCCCCACTTTAAAATCTCTTGGGTTCTCAGCTTATATTTCCATGGCTATACTGTTGCAGGATTGAAATTTGAGGGACATGTCAAGGCGTACTCAATCATAGCTACAGCATACTTGCTTCAAGAAGTAAGCTCAGGTTGGTACCAGCAGATAGGAAGATGAGATATGCCCACTGGGATATGCTATTCCCTCCATTCATTAGTATAATGTTGTCATCACACAGATCACATGCCAGGGTTTCTGCTGACCATGTAGCTAGGGCTATATTTCATAGGGCAAAGGCATCTTTCAGGCCCTTTCTGTGATTTTAGTGTTGTAGCCTCTTTCTTCTTATGTAGTGTCATTTGTTTATTTGTTTGCAAGGTGACCTGCATTGCATAAAGTTCAAAAGTTAGAATACCCCAAATCTTCTGTGAGCTGCCTTGAATTTGTGTAGATTTCAGTTCAAACCTTTGGAAATTGAAATTGTCTTAACCTTACAAATGCTGAAGTTTCTAAAACCCTGTTTACTTTGCAGATTTTACTAAGCTAAATGCAACAGCCTTCTGCGTTGTTTCTGTGCTACACTGTGATTTACTTTTCTCAGGTTGTGTGAAAAGTTGCACTTTTTGTACTTTAGGTATTGGAAAACTGTAGAGAATCCGTAATTTAGAACATGTACTTTAAAGGCTTATGGTTGAGATAGAAAGTTCAGACAGTGTTGAGTGCTTGGTTTTAATTTCATTTCTGATTTTTGAGTGCTTTGGTTCTTATTCATAATTTTGAAGTTGTTAAATGCTCCCAAGCATACTTTGGATTGTACAGAGTTCCGTTTGTTAAGAAGCTTACTCATCCTTTCTGTTTGTTATTCATTCAGCTGAGGTGTTTTTCTATAGTGAATTCCTGTGCTTTAGGATCGACATTTAGAGGGTAAAATGTGAGTGGGCTGAGGAACAAATATTTAAACCAGACTTTCCCTTTTTTAGTTCTCACCTTAAAAATAACATTATGTAGTTACTATCCGATCAGACCTAAGTTTCATTGATTTTCTTGTTGTTCTTCCTCTTCCACATCTTTCTTAAGTGATTTTGAACAATCCTTACTGAATTCTCTCTGTTGTTTTAAAAAAATGTTTTGAAGGGAATGCAAAAGCATCTGTATTACCCCACAGTGCAGTTTTCACACTTAAAATGTTATCCCTTCTATCTACTTAAAATCAGTATTAAATATGTACTGACTTTATTGAAGCAAGTCTTTGATTAGAGCCTGATAATGTAGTATGCAGTTACCTCCACATTCATGTCCTACCATGCGTCCTTCTTCATCCTGCAGTTAGTCTAGACATCCTTCAGTCATCCACGTTTAGTTTTATGTAGATCTTCAGTCAATGTCGAAGTACGATATTCCTTGAATTCTTTGTAATTGTTTAATTATAAATGGTGATTTAGGTAAGTCTACTAACATCTAGTTAAATCTAGTTAAATGTCATGTGATAGTGCTTTGGTGACACAGAAGAGAGTCAGTCTAATAGGACCGACTTTGGATAATTAAAAAAAATATATGAAAGCTATGCATTAATTTTTTTTTATGCTGTTGGTTTATAGCAAAGCAATATTTTAATTGGAGTTCAGGGCAGATAAAAGTAAATTATTTTCAATAACTGAAACCACATTTTTAATTTATTCTTTTAAATTTGGAATTATGAAAAGCTATAGTGAAGGCAAAACTTATTAGAAAAGTATGAAATTTAAATAAAACAATATTAAGAAATAATTAAATGATGTGTTACTGTTTTGAATATTGTTACTGTGTAAAGTAAAATCTAGTGCACTCACAATAACGTTAATAGCACTTCAAAAAAACTCTCATTGCTGTTTTTTCATCTTGAATTTGTTTTCACCTAAATGCCTGCAGACTACTTCACAGTGACTTGAAAAATTGACACCAAAGGAGGGTATCCCTAACAGTATATTTTAAACTTCAAATAGCTTTAGAAGTATATTGTAGCCTTCTTTTTAATTTAAGTTAATTTTGTGGAAACATTGAATGATCACAGGGGAACATATTTTTATCATTTTCAGTAGCAAGAAACATAACTTTTAGAAGAAATAACTAAGAAAATTTAAATAAATCCAAGAATGTTGATTAGTTAAAGGTTTCCTGCTGGTGTCTTGTCTTTAATTGCAACTGGTATTTGAGCCTTTGTGCTTGAAATTAGCGTGCCTGGTTGGAGCTGGAACTGCCTTTGGTTATTCAGCTAAGGCTGAGCATATGCGCCAGGGGTGCAGTGGGCCAAAACAGTATTTTCAGCAGATTACCCAGTGTCATTGACCACCCCATCAAGAAATCCCATTAAACACCCCATGGGTGTTGCTCTGGAGATATACTGGGCTGCTCTGTGTAGAGCTGTGCACGTTCTGCCTACTTCATGAGCTGGGCTTTCAAGGTCAGGCTTGAGCACCACACTAGGTCACTTGCATGGGTCCTGTTTTGCCTGTCAGCAAAGGTCTGATATACACACCTATCCATGTAACAAAGTGCTATAGAGGTCTGTATTCTACGGCTAGACCTTACTGCACATTACTGAGGATTATCTTCTAAAAACTGAAGCAAAAATTTTTACCCTATAAAAGATGTGAAGAAAATACTGACCAGGATAAAATTTCAAGACCTGATATTCAAAATTAAAGCAGCAGTACTACAGGGTCTTTTTTGGACACAGTGCTCCAGGTGCAGCTTTGCCAATGCTGAGACAAGAGGAGGGATCACTTCCCTCGACCTGCTGGCAACATAGTTCAGGAAGCTCAGCACATAGGTTGTGAAGTGCATAGGCTGAAATAAGAAATGGGAAAGCAACAGAATAACAAAGATTAGAGAATGGAAAAGAAGGAGTGTCTGTTTGTCTGTCTCCTAACTTTAGGAAAGGTGCAGATATCCATATGTAAGCTAACAGATGTGCTGAATCCCACCCAAAACTAACCTGAGGTATCTGCATGTGGGCAATGGTCAATATTCAGTTGAGTGACTGTAGGTGACTCAATTTGAGATGAATGTCTCTACATTCTACTGACTGTATTGACTTAATCTCCTCTGTGGTGAGAGCTTAGACACCTTGCTCATGTCTCGATGGCAGCCTATAAACATATGACAACTGACTAAGCTGACAACACTTACTCCTGCATCCATTAAAGCACTGGAGAAGAAAAGTAGTTGATTCATCTGGCATATAGGGGACGTTACTTAGTGTGAAAGTGAGGTTGTAATTGTTTGGGGAGGAGGGAGATGCAGATATTTCCAATTCTGGAAGAAGAAGAAAGTAGTGGGAAAAGAGGGGAGAAGGTAATAATGTGTCATAAGAGACTGTCTCTTTTATATCCATGACTTCTGAGATCCTGTAGAAAAATGGATTTTAGTTTTCAGTTCGTACTTCACATCTAAGTTTTCAGTTTCTCTCTCAGATCTGAGGAGGAGTTTGTGTGCCCAAAATCTGGTCGTCACCTTGGTTAGCTGTGTCAACTGGTTCCAGTAAGAGGTAGATTGCTTCTGTCAAGCTTTTCTACCTTGTACATGTATACCATCATGGCTGCAATGTTACCATTGTTTACAGAGGGAATCTGTAAGAGTAATTCAGCTGTGTGTGTACTTTGGAGACATCTGCCATAGGATGAGTCACATTATAACAGTGCCCGTTTCTCTCTGTTGACTATGAAACCAATAAGTAGGCTTTTAAATTACAGATGTCTACGTTGGGGCAGATAAATCCAGTCATGATCTTTTATGTAAAGAAGCTTGGTTAAGAATATGACGATCATGCACAGAACTTTAGCAGAGCCCCAAAGGAACCTATCCTTAGGTCACAAGTACAAGTTAAGAAAAGATGTACTGTGCTGAAATGGCAGTGCAGTCATGCTTGTACATACACAAAGAATGACTGAGATCTGATAATGATTGGACCTGACCAATGAAGATAGCATTGATGGACTCCGAAGAAGAAAATTCAAGGTATCTGAGAAATTTATGAGGCCAGTCAACTGGAAAGGAAATTGAAGAGAATTAGTTTATTATTATAATCTTATTTTTCTGTCAAGCTAACTATTGCAAAAAGCTGCTTATACGCTTAGTAGCTATTTCTGCAAAGAACACCCAAACAAAATAACCTGTTGTGTTACAATTGCATTGCAGGTTATAACTAAAAGTTGAAAATACATGTGTAGTGGTTTAATTTGCTCAGTGGTTTTCACGCAGTCTCCCTTGGTTTGATAAATGTGTTTCTCTAATCGAGGTAAATACAGAATCTTGACACAAACTTTAACCCCTTGTTTTGATTCAAGTTGTATAGAATTCAGAAGATACTAAGGATAAAGCAGATAAAATAGGTATAAAAATGTCACTTTACCTTAAGAATACTGCTATTTGTTTTCAGTTTGTTAATATCTGAAAATAGCGATGTCTGGAATACATACGATGAATATATTTAAGTTATTCAGAATAAAATCACTGAATATTTGCTATCGAGTTCTAACCATTAGGCAAAATAATTTTCAACATAATTTTCTACACCAGTCTGCCTACTGTTTTTTCCATTTGATTTCCTTTTTTAGTGTTAATCAAGTACAATGATTTTAATTACCTCACTTAGTAGATAGACTTTAAGTATCTTAGAGCATATGTGTCTTTGTCCTGTAAAATACTGGAGAGCTTCCATGTTTGGTTTACCTAATACAAAGAGAAACTACAGTTAGTTCCTTTTTCTGAATAGTGTACAACTTCAGAGGGACATTAGGGACGGGGAGGAGAAGTTGGGCTTTATACAGGGGCAGGAAGAGGTTAGGAAACTTCATGTGAGGACCAGTAGTAAACCATGATGTTAAGAAACTGAAAAAATGTAAGCACACTTTTTCTTTCTGCAGCGTGCCAGACAATTTCCAGCATAGTCCATTTCCTCCGCTTAGTATTGTGCCTCACACAGTGTGGTGGATGAGGTTGTAGGTTATGATGGTGTGACTAAGAGAAAACAACTAAGATGTGTTTTATGTTGCCAGCCAGAAATTCTCCATTCTAACAATGTGAACTTAACTGCAACGTCTTTCTGTGGTGACTTTCTAGAGCCTAAAATACACCAGAGGCTTATCTGTTTGGGGGAAGTAGCCCTTTAATCTAATATACAGTGCTGAAGTTGGGATATAAGGAGATCATCTTATCTTCATTGAATAAACAAAGTTGGTTTACTTTCTTAAACACTAGAAATTCACAACAAGTCTGTAAGAAAAATGGTTTAAAAGTTACTGTATGCTTTGTCAAAGCTTGGGTTTTTTTAAATGATATATATCAAGTTCTGTATATGAACCAGCTAAAAGAGGAAGTTCTTTGGAAATACTTGACATTAGCAGGAGTGTGTGACACTAAACCAGACTGAATCACGAGACCTATTTTAACTACAAATGTCTCCATTCTGGTTTTATTGGAAATATGCAGATAGGTATCTCTTCCTCACTAGATGAAACTTCTTGAAAATTGGTTAAAACTGAGCACAGTTTTAACGTTTCTTATACTTCCATCTAATAGCTTTATAATCGGAGTAGTAGATCAAGGGAGAGAGGCAGGGGAGTGGCACTGAAGTCCTAACGGAAGTGGAGGTAACAAGGTGGATTGTCAGTGTACACTTGGTGCTCTTCACTGCTCAATCTGTCCTTCCATCTGTTTATTCTTCTTGTGAAGAATTGCAGTCTCACATGATTGCTCTGAACAATTGCTAGCCCACAGTAAGTTTCATTGGCAACTATATGTAGAAGATATACTTCTCTTCTGCTAGTCCCACACAATTTTGTCTTGTTCCTTCAACAGATGCTTTTTATTTTAGATTTTACTGTGAACTTTATATTATCAGACTTCTCAACTTCCTGCTTTGTGAGCACAGAAGTCTACACGTTTGGGTTATGCAATGAGGTTGTGTCTAAGGCAGGACAAGGATGGGCCAAGACATGAGTCTGCTACTGAGGAGCAGCAAGGAGAGAGAAGGCAGCCCACTGCAACTGGTGCATTGGCTATAGACCAGGCATGCTACTCCAGTGAGCTCCATAAAGCTAGGAAGACAGGTAGGAGCCATGCGTATGAGTCTCACACACAGTGCAAAGTGCCATTCTCCATTTTAGCAGTGTCCATATATTATAAAGCCTTTCTTTCTGATTAAATGCTCTGGAATGACTTGCTCTTTACAACAACCTAAAAGGAGGTTGTAATGAGGTGGGTGTCGGTCTTTTCCCAAATAGGACAAGAGGAAACAGCCTTAAGTTGTGCCAGGGGAGGTTTAGATTGGATATTAGGAAAACTTTCTTCACCAAAAGCATTGTCAAGCATTGGAACGGGCTGCCCAGGGAAGTGGTTGAGTCCCTATCCCTGGAGGTATTTAAAAGGCGGGTAGACAAGGTGCTTAGGGACTTGGCTTAATGGTAGACTTGGCAGTGTTAGGTTAATGGTTGGACTTGATGATCTTAAAGGTCTTTTTCAACCTAAATGATTCTATGATTCTATGACTGGCTGTCTCTGCTTAGAAAAATACAAGAATGCTTTTGCTGATGCAGCTACTAGTTGGTGCTTGCAGTACACTTTCCCTTCTGAGACAAACAAGTCCCAAAGTACTGACACTAAAGACATGCTGCTGCTATCGCTTTGCTGTATTTTCTATCTTGAGTTGATAAGAGAATGATTCTGTTTGCGGTTAATGTGTTCAGACACATGTCAAGATTTGTCATACATTCAAGGAGATGTATATTTTCCTATCACCACTTTGTTTTGTTCTTGTGACTTTTTGAACCTGCTCAAGATGAAAACATTAGGCCTTAACAAAGGACTGTCAGTGATAAGAGTGAGCAGAGATCAGTAGCTGGGAGAGAAATTTGGAAGAAGTGAGGGAGTGCTGGTGTGATGTTGGACAAAATATTTTGAGCAGGAGCACTTTCCCTGCCTGGTTATACCTGTGCAACCAGGAATGCAGAATCCCTGAGACTAAAGAGGGGGCCTGGCTCCATAGCCTAATGATACGAGGTGGGTGGAAGGAAGATAATTTGTAGGTTCTGGTGCTGCTTGTGCATTTTGCGTCTAAGAAATCGTCAGATTAAATGTGTACATAACATTTGCAACCTGGTTCAGTAATTCTTGCTCCCAGAAAAATGACCTTCCTGGTAGCCCTAAATCTAGGTTTTCTTGAGTGAGGAGCCTGTCTACATAACTCTTTTGGGACCAGGTGGTTAGCCACTGCGGGACCTTCTTGCTAGGTAGATACCCCAAGTACTACATACCAAAAGCAAATGAATTGCAGAAGTGATAGGAATTTTCCTCCACTTATCCTTTGGCAACTATAGTTCTATCTTAGTTTCCAGTTGATGTGCGCAAGTTTTGGTCGTGGGCTTACAGTCATCTGGAAAATTTTCACTAGAGCTGAGGAAAGAATTTCTGAGGTCGTGAAGAAGCTTCCTGTTCCAGTGCCCTGTCATTCCTGGAGTCCTGTCAGGACCTTTCTTTGAATACAGAAAATGTTTGTTAAACGCAGCCTTCACTATGATGCCAGAGTTTATGGCCTTCCTCTTATCCCATCCCAATTACCTCCTTCCTCATTGCATGAAAAGATTGAAGGGGTTAAGGGTAGTATAAAATTGTTCTTTCTCATTTTAGAGTGGTAGCCTGTGTTTGAAGTAGCATCCAACCCCGAGAGCAGTCATAAAATGAAAGCAAAATAAAATGAAAATCAATGTTTCTCAAAGCAAAATGTGTTTTTGCTAAAAGTCTTGTTATCTTGCTAGATAATTAACAATAACCTTGTAAATAATCTGAAAAACATCCCCCTCTCAAGGAAAGTTGCATTTTCCTGTACTGTCTCCCTTTGTATATGCAGCAATGCATTGGGTATGTTTATACTAATGTCAGTGAGATAAAATAAATATCCACAAATAAATAGCCCAGGTGTGGAGTTTCTACATTGCTTCTAGCATAACTGCATTGTTTGGGTATGTTTACAGATTGTCTTGGGTTTATATCTCTTCCTGTTCATTTCACTCTGTTGTCACAGCATAATTCTTGTGGCATAACAGACAATAAATAGTCACGAATACTGAAACATGGCATAAAGCAGAATGCAGACTCGGGGTTTGTGGAAAGAACTTTGGCCTTCCTGCTGGACCACTTTGGTTGCAAGTGCTAGGGCTTTAAAGTGATGGCTGAGTGATGACTGCAGATCATTAATGGGGTACATGGATTTCTGTTGCTCCTTCTGAATCTGAAACGAAATCAAGCCCCAAGGCAAGCACAAGTGTGAACGCAGGGAATGGGTATTCTTATAGGTGGGAGAAGTGCATCACAAACACTGGCTTTTTCAGTATCACAGTTTTTAATGAACTGGATTTTGAACTTTTTTTTTCCCTCCTACAAGGTAGATGGGATCCTTTTGGAATAAGTCTGTGCATACTCTTAGATTTAACTTCAAATCAGCTGTTTTGCTTTTGTTTTTACTGGAAGGAAAGACTTGGGTGGTAGGGGCAGAAGCCTTAAGGGGCTTGTATTTTTCAGGAGTGTTTACAGTGCTTCAGCATCATCAAGGGCAGCCGTAATCTTCTCAGATCAGCGTGCAGCATACCCTGACCAGTTCCTTTACTAGAAATGAAAATTTTGTTTTAATTTTGACCTGTTTGAGAAAGGGTTGCCTGGTTTGGGCTCAAATTCTGAAACAAACAAAAAAACCCATGCAGCTTTCTGAGTCACAGGCAATGCAGTACACAGATTTAAAAAAGTAATAGTCTGTAGTTATGGGGAAGTTGGAGGTAAAGAAATCCCCTGTTCTTTCTTTGATTCTTGACTGAGAACTCTGGGTAAACACAATAAAAAGAGCTTTAAAAAACAGAAAGACCAACTGCTATCTGCAGCTAAATACAAAGTAAATACAGTGTATTTTAAGCTTTTTGGGTTTGTTTGGGGTTTTTTTTAACATTTCATTTTTGGTTTTAGGTTTCTGGGATTTGCTACAGCAGCAGTATATTAAAAGTTCATCAAATTCTTTGTGTACCCAGCTGGGTAGCAAAGATATTTTCTTGGACTCTTGAACCAATCTTCTCATCTGCGGAACCAACGAATGAAGTTCGAGTGGGAATGGGAGCAACAGTTGACATCCAGAGGCAGCAGAGAATGGAGTTACTGGATCGTCAAATCATGATGTCTCAGGTTGCCCAAATGAGGCGGCAAAGGCAGCAACAGGTATTGATATACATTCTGTAAGGGTTGTATGAAGTTATAGGAAAAATACATTTTTGGCTCATACCTCTTTTGTGGTTCCTGTTTCTTAAAAAGAATGTATTTCTTTATTCTTCTCCATCACTGTTGTACTCCTAATAGCCATTTAAGTGTTTTATGTAGCTTTATATGTTAAAACTGCTTCATAAGATGTAAGCAGAATGTCAAACAATCCTGTAAGGATATCGGTACTTCTGGCATTCTTTCACCAAAAATGAGGCTGAAAGGTAAAGTGATTGTGTCTTGGTGGTCTTTCATAAGAGCTGTTGTGGAAAGTTAAGAAATCAAAATGCTCCTGGCTTTTCTGAGTATTTGTATTGTTAACATTCTTTTCAGAGAGGTTGAAAATTGCCTATGTAACTCTTTTGTTTTCAGATGTACTTTGGATAAGGCTTGTTTCTTTTAAGAAAGTTCAGAAATTAAATTCTCTAACCTTCTTACAGAGGTCAACCACAGGGACTTTCTGTTTGCCGCATTTAACGTTCTTGTTTTATTTCCTTATTGACTAGAATAGGAGAGCCTTTTTATTTTCTCTGTTTTAATCAAACCAGCAAAGGCAGATATTCACATACTTTGCGTTGTATGGCAGTAAAACAAGGCAGATGGTGCCTCAATTCACTTTTTCCTGTTTCTTAGACATATGTGTTACTAGCAGACAACATAGGCCTTGCATTGCTCTATGTGAACATGTATTGCTCATAATTTAATTACAGCCTAGCAATTTGAGGTCGTCACTGATTTTCCCCTGCCTGAAACACAGCCCTGTACTGATACACGAGTTCTCATTGTGTTCGAGGTAGTCTAGTGCAAGCAGATAGAGCTATGTTGCTGTTAATTTGTTGCCAGATTTAGAGGTGTGATGGCCAACAACTTTGGCCAACAGCTTTGGCCAACAACTGGACTATGAATCTTTGTTTCCAGTCCCTGATTTGGTTTTCCTTGATTTCTTAACATTTCAGTCTGATTAAATCATTCCTCAGGTGGAAGGATCCTAATCTACTTTTCTCTATTCCCATTAGAACATTGGTCAGTTTTCACATAAGAACTGAACCAGAAATTACTCAATTCTTGAGCTTTGCCGTTGTAATAGAAAATGAATTGAAAGTGTCTGTTGGGCTACGAGCTGCTGGGAAGAGTGCAGCCAAGTTTCTTCAGATAAGAGGAAGAAGCCGTTTCCAGTTATGAAGAACAATCTTTATAATATATCTTTAATTGCAAAAAGTGGTAAATAAGTTCAGAACGGTAATGATAAAAGAAGAGTTGATAACATTTTCTGCTCAACTTCTCTTTTCCTTAGGCTATGAACAATGAAAGTGGAAAAATGTCTTTTCATGTTTGACTTCAAATAGAGTTCTTTAAAAAGGTGGAGGGGGTTAAGTAAAATAAATGAACATTGTTTGAACACCAGTAAGATGCTTCCCTTTACAAGTTGCTGAAACATTTTCAAGTTACCTTCATGTTTGGCCTTTAACTTGAGCACAGCATTTAGTTAACTGTTAGTGCTAATCTGTGAAACCAGCGATCAGAAGGCAATGGGATCAATGTATGAATGTTTCTGAGAGGCTCTTCGGAAAAGATGCGTCATGAAAGCTTTTCACCAGAGTTTTTTTCAATGATTCACAGAATTTACTGGCCATCAACTAAATCACAGAAAGCATCATTCACAAATGTTGAGATGTAGTGGTAAAAATGAAAAGCAGGCCAATTTCCGTCTCAAAATAATATTTAAAAAATTGAAAACCATTTTCTGGATTGCTGTACTTGGGCAATTCTTTTGCCTTTAGGGCCTTGCAAAGGTATAATTTGAAGACAGTGGAGTTGAACAGATCACATTACAGATGGAATGTAATTTAGATGATAATTTTACCGGGGGG
>NW_009260344.1:101432-116709 GCF_000687185.1 Egretta garzetta | reverse complement strand
AGCTGATAAAGAATGCAAGTTGGTTTCTTAGGGAGTTTTTTTTGTGAAACTGAAAATAATAAAAGCTGTGAAGTATATATCAGTCATCAAACATGGCTTTGAATTATGTTCTAAGAGAATGTTGTGCAGATTTCTAGAATCCCAATATGCTATCTGTAGGTAATGTGCCATAGGTGAGATAAATTAACATTTTGTCTCACGCTTTCCGTTTTGTTTGGTGAGGGAAGTGAACTTTAACTTTCTGTTGTGTATGCCGTAGTGCAACAATTTTGTTCAGCTGCCCTTTGAGAAGATGTTCTGCTCATTCCTCCTACTCCTTTACTCTTCAGTTCATCTGTTTGAGAAAAGAGATAATGCAGTTTCCCTGTATGTTTGGTAGCATTACGGAAGGAGAACGCAAGAACATGATAGGTGGTTTTAATGGTGCTTCTTTGTCCTTACAATGTGGCAAACTCTGTTCTGGCCATAAGGAGGCCCCTTTCTTAAATAGATGCTTTTTGTAGTAGGCTTATTCTTCCAGTCTTTGCAAGAAATTCTGAAGAATGTGAGCCTGACAGGTTATGCAAGCCAACACAAAAAGAGTAAACGTTTTAAAAATATAATAAGAAAAAGCAACAGGGAAAGAAACTGTGGGAAAAGTGTTTCTCATACGTTGTTTTTACTGTACTCCAAGATACTGGGATGTAAATAATTTTTTTTTTCCTGCTGTTCACTGAGCTCTTTTGTCCAAAGCAGAATTCGCTTTGGATGCATTCTACAAAAGAAGAAAAACAACCACCACAGAATTTCTTTGCTGGCAACTGTCTGAGCTTTGCCTTTCCCAGTCTTTCTCTAGATGAAATGTTCTGGTCTGGAGGAGCCTGAAGCATGGAGCTGTGCGTGTGAGTGTTGGGTTGTCAGACACCTATAACTTCGAGGAGTAGGTTGAGTATGTGTTAGAATTTGAACATGAACCACCAACTTCAATGCCTGATGTACCTCACTTTAGCCCCTAAATGTTCAGTAGTACTGTGTCTGAATATGTTGTTAGAAACTGAAAAAAATATCTTACGTTGCTAGTTTCTCGAGGGAGTGTGGTTACACGGCAACTGATTTTTGTCTTGGTTTCTAATTGCTGTGGATACAGCCCTTAAACAGATGGTAGTGCACATATTGAAAACTTTCTGTTCTTTTTTTCTTCCATGGATAATGAGAAATGATGAACCTATCACAAATGGAGGACTACTGAGCATCACCTCCATGCACCTTTTGAGGCAGTAGAATAAAATATGTGCCATATGTATTCATTCCCTCAAAAAATACTAGAGTGCTATTTTGTTACTGCTTTTAAAACTTTAGTTTCTTTGTTCTGTTCTTTCCCTCTCTTTCCTATTTTCCTATCCTCTTTCCTAATTTAAATAATGTATCCTATTATTCTTTTTTTCCCCGTTATCTGATCTCTTTTCCCCTTTCATATCACTTTCACATTTTCATTCCCCACTATGCCATTTTCTTCCCACATTTTCATCATCTCTTCTTCTTCATCTCCGTTGTTTCCCGTACTTTGTGTTTGCTCCTGTACAAAATCCTTCTTTGCTTTGGGGGAAGTTCTCTCCCATCATGTCTCACCACTAGTAATCATTTGCTGATGCATCACGAAGCCCATAGGATCTTAGGAATGGGTGCCTCTTGCCTTTCTGTCATTCAGACAAGATGTAGTTGAGGTCTTGGGGCACTGTTTTATCCTTTTGATATTGTAATATCGATGAACATTTTGTTCTTTCTCTCCTAACTTTTCTATCTCTTGATCTCTTTCATTTCCCAGCATTATTCTAAAGTTTATCTTTCTGTAACCCAAATGAAAGCCCTGGTGGGAAAAGGGAAGCAACTGCTGCATCTGTGCACCAGTGTGGTAGCAGGGAGTCGACTTGACTTTCACTTCCTATTGAGAAACTTGGAGGGAGGCTGGCAGATAACCAAATTGCAAATAGATAAGGGAGGAGTCTGTGCCTAGGTATTATTGACAACGCTGTTGTCACTAAAGATGAATATGTGGAAGGTGGTGGAATGTTGCAGAAAAGGTGGTCAGCGCTTGCTGTTGGCCACCGAATACCACTTCTTTGAGCACTCATCCCTGTGCCTATTCAGGAGGGGCGATGTACGAACCTCAGTCCCTTCATCTTGAAAAAATGCTTTCTATATCCACAGAGCACTTATTCCTTCATTCGTACTGAGCATGTTAAAACACTGTATTGCCTGCTTCTTGGTTTCTCTTAAGTTTCTTGGCTCAGAAAAGAGCTTCACCAGGTTGCTCCAGACTGTGTGATAAGCCTACAGCCGTATATGAAAATCTTAATTTCACTACCGCTTTTCTGCCCTATCCTCCACTTTAAGATTATTTTGTGTTTTCCCTCCTGTCTTTTTGTTCTTCTATTCCAGTTGCCATTACTGTTCAGTGAAGCCAGACACTCCTTTGATTCCTATCACATGGCATCTCTATATGAGATTCTACTGCTTGCAAAGACCAGACTTCTTCTATAACAGTGTGACTTCCTCTAATTGTTCACTCATTAGATGTCTTTCTCCTGGGACACTGGAGAGATGCCCTGTGGGTATGCACACTGAGTGTCTTTATTGTTATGGGGAGTCTCATATCCTGAGAAATGTGCAAGTTTCACATTTTATCAACTAAGATCTGTGAGGCTAGATTGCCGATTTACCTTCTGGTTATACCTAAGCAGTAAACTCCTGACATTGGAAAAAAAATAGATTAATGGAGCAAAGAAGACTTTCCTGGCACAAGAATTCCTCCTCAGGAATGTTATCCTCATACACAATGGTAGAAAAAAAATCCCTCAGTGAATAAACTCCCAGACAGTCCATTTCTGCTTTCTCAAAGAAGTGTAAGAACCAGATCTGGGCATATTCTTTAGCTCTCCCACTAGCACTGAGAGATACCACTTTGATGAAGTCTTTTTGAATAATTTCACAAGTTTGAGTACCAACAACAAATCCTTCAAACAGACATTTTGAAACCTGAACACCGTCTGCAACCTTTATACATTGCCAGGTCCATATAAACTCTTGCTCTCACAGCCAGGACTTTGGATGGAAGCAGTTTGTTCATATTGTTCCACAGATGCACGTATCATTGTCAGGAAGGGATCTGCCAGACTGCTTTACCTGAATAAACGGGTGAGATTTTCAGACAAGTGTTACACAGTCTTTTTCTCTAATTAGGTTTCCATTCCAACCAGTCCGTGTTACCTAAGGCTGCTTTGGGATTTTGTGACATAATGTAATAGAAACTGCCTTTAGCAACCTTGCCATAAACTTCAGAGCCAACTATATGTAGGGTACCAATAGGATGAAAAAGTTATTTGAGCTCAGACTCCTGAGATATGTGTGTGTACAAGATTTGACATCATATCTTTAACAAATTCTGTTAACGAATAAGTGATTTATGGGTTTATTTCAGCCCATGAATGAAGCATGCATGCTGCAGCAATAATAATTGTGGCTAAATTTAGACTCAGTATTCCTTCATTCTTCCCTTCCGATGTATACGTGTGAACACACCCCAAGTCTTTTTTGAATCACAGACAGCTTCCATTTTTGTAGAGAAACACGTATCTTCTCCTTCAGACCTCTGTGAGTCTTTAACTCATCCTTTGTGTTTTGGCACTCTTCTGGCGTTTTCAAATCTTGATTATTCTCTGTAATTGTTTAATAATGTTTTCTTTGTGTTGAGAATAAGCCTGGTTTTATTTTTAAAGGGGAGCTTTACTCTGAGAGGTTATTGGGTATAAAACCTGCATACAGTGCTGATGTTGGCATGTGTGAACTCTTCAGTTGTTTACTGTTTCATTTCAATAACATATTTGCAGCAGTTGATAACCCACTGCTATTTAGATATTTCTGTTTTCTTTTTCTGAATAACTTTTTTCATGGATTCTAAGTGTGAAATTAAAAATGTTGAATTTCCAGGGTGCTGATCCAGGTAATGAACAGTTTATGACTATTTCCTCTACAGACTACTACTTTATTTTTCTGTCTTTTTCAAGGAAATTGCCAATTCCACAAGCTGACAGGCACTAGTGGTACTACTAGAATAAGCTGAATGTGTCTCATTAATAGCCAGTTGTCACGGTCACAAGACTAATTGGCTCCTCCTCCTTAGTAGCACCCCACTCACACATTGAACTATCATTTTTTTCCTTGGGCTGGAATTACAAAATTCTCTTTCTGTCTGACCGGTCTTTTGAGCTATTGCCTTTGAATTTGGTTTAATATTTGTAATCAATTTCCCTAGAGAAGCAGTGGTTGATACAGTGGTTGGACAGCTTCCTAAAGCAAAATACTGTTTTATTTCAAAGCAAATCATTTTTTGAGAAATAGAATATGTTTATTCTCCTGTGGGATTGTTCTGTATTCTCTTCCTCTGACAATTTAACTTGAGGCAGTTCCCCATTAAAAAGCTCCTGGCATATGAATCTCCCCAGGCATTTCCAGAGTACTTAATTCCCTGCTGTCTGATCAATTCTTGTTTGCAGAAGGCAAGTTTCTTTTTAGCTGTACCCGTCCCTTCATTTCTAACTTTGAACATGGGGCAAACAAGGCATCCAGTTTGGGGGGTGGTGGTTATTGGATTCCAGGGATTCTTCTGTGGTCCTTCCAGTCTGCACTTAGAGAGTCTTGATGGGACATTTCTTCTTCCTAGTGTCGTCTTCCATAGCATGTAGCAAACAAGAAGCATGGAGGTCAGACAGTGAGTGGTCCATCTTAGTATTCAGGTTTTCTGATTAGAACTCTGAGATTAGCACATAACAACTGCAGCCCGGTTTCTCCAATTGTTCCTTAATGCACTACCTTAAGAGGCACAACAGATACAAAAGTTTCACCAGTGTTGCAAGTATGACACCTTGTGTGTTGGCTTTGGGATGATCAACAAATGGAAGCCCCTCCTATTTGCAACCTAAGACAAAACTTGAACCTTTACATCCCCAAATGGGATGCTAATCTGTTTTTTTTCCCCTTACATCATCACAGACCTGCCCGTTATATACTCAAGTATGTGTTTATTCTAGTGTGTTGGAGAATTTGGGTTTGAGTTTTCTTTGTGCTCAGTGTTTGTTATCTCAGCTTGTCAAATCAAAAGAATTTTGGAACTCCACTTTCTCACTTTTGTTTCAGCCTCTACTTATTCCTTATTGCTCTTAGAAAAGACTTGTGCACAGGAGGTGAATTAAGTGTTATCTGTCCAAACATCGTGCTTTAATAACAGCCCACTGTCACCAGCCAACATCCGAAGAGCCATGTAGTAAGGATTAGAACTGTCTGTTTTGTGTAAAATGTCTAAAACAGAGCTAACGTTATTTCCTCTGGTACAGATTCCGTGTTCATGCTCGTGGGCCTACCTTCAGCATTTGGTGCACTGGACCCCACCACACACCCAATTATTTCACTGAGCAAGTGTTGAATGCCGAATCTAAGAACAGCTCCAAATCATGTCATTCCTTTAAAATTCAGCTGGTGATTATGATCGACAGCCTCACCTCTCACAAGGCACTCCTTATAAAGATTAACTTTTAATAATGGGAACTTACTTTTCAATATATACCTGAGATTTCTGTGGGGAAAAGTGACGAGCCTCACTGCCAGTAGTATGACATAGATGCGTGTTTTCAGCTGATGTAGCTGTGACCATATCTGTGATGTCACAGCACCAGCAGGAGCCCAGTTTGGATGAAGAACAGCTGACACAAGCAAGGGAAGCCAGGAAGTTTGGAAAAGGAGTGCTTTGAAAAGGTGGTTGAAGACCTGTCTCTACTGTCTAGAGAAGATCCAAATCCCCATTTATTATTGTAAACAAAGCTGAGAGTCCTTCTCAACACTTCCCTAATGTTGGGCAAATTAATAACATCCATTCTCAGAAAAGCCATCTTTCAACTTCTGCTTGATATGTGAAATATCTTTCTTTCTTCTTGTCATAGTG
Source organism: Egretta garzetta (assembly GCF_000687185.1). Lineage (NCBI taxonomy): Eukaryota > Metazoa > Chordata > Aves > Pelecaniformes > Ardeidae > Egretta > Egretta garzetta. Next base: position 110,735 of record NW_009260344.1, on the reverse strand, counting down.
ATCCATCACTTTCTGGCTGAATTACTGCATCAGAGCAGTAATGAGAAGTCAGTATTACTGCGATGCACGGGTTGGTACAGAATAGGTATTTACCCTTACAGTAACAGGTTAAATGCAGAGTAGTCTTGACTCTTTCAATGTTCTGAGCTAACCACCAGTTTTTGGGAGTACCAGTTTTGCCAGCTGGTCGTGTGCCTGAGTCAAATAACAGCACGCCTTCCCGTCGTGCATGACAAGCAGTGTTCTACAAGGCCAGGCGCTTGGGCATGCACAAGTTCGTGAGGAAGCATCCACAACTCTCTGCACCTCCCTTGAATGCAGTGCCAGAAGCAGCCGTTCCCACCTCGCCTCCAAGGAGCAGACATGCTTGCCCATTAGCATTTCTGGCTTCTGCTACTATGAAGGCATCGTGCCTGTGCTGAAATCCCTTCCATTGTCTCTCAGGCAGCTTCGGAGGCCCGATTAAGGTGTTCCTCCTAGATTTCAAAGGAAATAGCTGATCAGGCTTCAGAAAAGACCACATGTGGATTTCTGAACTTCTGTGAAACATGAGCTCCTCTGGGACAATGCAGGCATCAAAGTTCAGGATGCAGCAACTATGAATTGGAGACAGAGCCTCTTGGCTAAAGGGACTTGTCTGTAGGATAAATTTCCAGAGGAAATAGGAATATCATTAGAAATATCTGGAGTGCTTTCCTTGGTGAAAAATTCTTTCCATCATTAAGAACGATACTCAGAACACTAATATTGTTACCTTTCTACCCCGTCTCAAAAGAAGGAAGTTATTAAAGTAAAAATAAAAAACAAGAAAAAAAAAAAAACCAAACCAAAAACCCAAAAGAGTTTTGTCCTTACAAAAAGAGGCAGGCTGGACATTTGAGTAAGTCTACTGGAAATTTCACCATCGCTATTGATCTTTCTTACACAGTGCTCGGGGCAGCAGGTATCATTGTGTCATTCATGGCTACACTTTTTTTTTTGTTTGTATCATCAGTACGTGTACTTTGGAGTCAATAATTTGTAGAAAAAATGTATGTCTGAAAAGCAAATAAGTGTTTCTTGTTTGCAGTACATTTTTTTAAATGAAGCTTTATATGAAAGCAGACAGACAATGTTTATGTCTGTTCCAAGTACTGGCTTTTATTCGGAGTAGCAAACTTTAAAAATGTTACTTTAAAAGATGAAATGCAAAGCAGTTTCTTTTTTTTCTTGCGCTGCGGTTGTTATGTTAAGAAAAGGTGAACAGGACAGATATCAGGAGGTGCTTCCTGTTTGTGCAAACAGATGGCGAGTTGGCATTAACCATATACATGAGATAACATTATCAAACTATCTTAACCGCAGGCATCACTTTCAAGAGGACTTTTATGAAGCATTTTCTTTTGATTCTTCGGAAATTAATCTAATTAAAATACGTGCAGTTGTGACAGCTACTTCATTGGATATTTGTTAATTGTCCATAATACAACATTTTTAATTGTCAAGCTTTGGATAAGAAGTGCTTTTACAAAATATGCCATGGCAGGTTTTTTATGGGAAACAGGTAGAGCTGCTTTTCAAAAAGAGCGGAAGGAGGTTACGTGAAAAGAAATGGCATAACTGGGGGTTTAGCAGGCTGTACAGAGACATTTGCTAGCTCTAGATATCTCTTCCTTATTCTGTAGGAAAGGAGGATACTCCTTTCCTTGTAAACTGTATTGTCCCAGACACCATAAAAAAAAAAAACAAAAAAAAAAAAACACCAAAAAAAAAGACATCAAGGATGTGACCTCATAAGGCACAACTTCAGTACGTAAAGCCCTGGCAGCTATCCAAAAATAAGTCATCAATATGGCATTTCCTTATAACCTTTTCTGAGATGAAGAGCTGCTGTTTTCCCATTCCATTCCATTCCCAGTCTGTTCTTAGATCTCATTCTTTGGTCGTCTAAATTGTGGCCAGTTTGTTGTCTTCCTGTAATAGAAGTTCCAACATCACCAGTGTTCTCCTAATCCATTTCTAGTAGTCATTTATCAGAGATCAATAAAATGGTCTCCGTTATATGTTTGTTTCCTATCAGGCAGTAACAAAGAATTTACTGTCAACCGATTCACCCAGTCTTTGCACTGCTAAACCAAAGGAAAATGAATTTTTCTTAAGCTAAAACATTACAACCTAGGAGTAAGGGAGGGGGAAAGGCTTATAGGCCTTTCTTAGGTGTGTCTGTCACCTTTCTAGTCAAATAATTAATGAAGAAGTCTTTTTGTCAAGTGTTTTTCCTTATGACGTGTGGAAGACTATGTTGCAGACGGAAATAAGGGCCTGGTCACCAATTTGTACAAAGTATTTTTATGAATGATAGTCTGTAGACTGAATTTTTCACTGCTTGTCTCTCTCTAATACCGCAGCAGTCAGGACTGCCAAAACAGAGTTTCTGATTAAGGCCATGAAAACAAATATGACAGCTGGCAATGGAGACAAGAAGCTCTTCATAGCATCCCACTGCAGGGACTGGGATCAGTGCATGCAAGTTGATGGGAACCTTCAGCCTCTTGACTACAGTGAGCCATAGGCAGAGAAGGCCTCCTGGAGCCTCTCATCCTGCAGCCCAAACAAAGCCATGGAGGAATTAAATATGCAAAGAAAAAAAGATTTCCTTTTGCTATAGTAAATCTTGAAGCCTTCACAACTGGACATGGAAAAACTGGACTAAGGAAGCAGATGTGAACAAGCAGTCTTACCTTTGCGTAGATAATGTGACAAGTAGCTGCTGTCCAGAGCACTGAATGGGGGAAGGAGTTGGTTTATGTCATGTCCGCCCAAGTGCACCGACAGGCTACCTGTGCTGAGGGCCAGCTCTGGTACTGTACAGCTCTTCCGCTGTGGAGCAGACTTGTGTGAGAAAGAGCTGTGGTTAGAAATACCTCTGAGAAGCCTTGTTGGGGCCTCACCCACTTTGACTGGGAGTTGCTTTTAAGTTCAGGTCCTTGCCCTTGGTCCTTGCTGAGCTTTGTGGATATGCATGTGCCAACCGGTGTATCTCCCTCCCTGCTCCTGACCCACTGACTTGACTTCTAGGCTTGATCTCACACCTGCCTGGCAATCTGGACTTTTGGCTGACCATGGTTACTGTCGCTGGACCTGCTTTGCTCTTCCCACTTGGATCCCGTGGGAGCACACTTTTGGCTGACCATGGTTACTGTCGCTGGACCTTTCAGTGAGGCACATTTCAGTGAGGCCACTGCCTCTGCTTGCCTTGTAGTCATCCTTGGCTCTCAGCTTGCCTTTCCTCTTGGAGCAGCACCTGCACATGCTGCTCCCCAGCACCTAAGATTCAGGAAAAATAAAAATGTCACTCGAGATAATCTCGGTGGAAGATAGCCTGAGTCTGCCAGTTGTGGAAACTGGCTCTCGATGTAAGAGCTTTCATGCATCCTCCTTACCTAGTCCTGAGCCATGTTAAGTCCCAACCCCCAAACCATTTAGTATTAAACTTAATTCTTCCTATAGCAAACCGTCAAACAAAATCACAGAACAACTGCCTGGATTTCATGAAACAGATTAGACTGACAGACACTTGTCACTGAAGGTGTTGCTCAGGAAAGGAGCTTACATACTGGACCCTTGGCTATCCTCACCGCTTAATTATTAGCTCCTTGTCTGCCTCTGGTTTGGACCACCCCAGAGAGCCCTGTTATCTGAGACAAGGCTCATGTAGAGGGTAAAGAGATGGGTGTGAACTCACCTGTGCTGATGCCAGGGTTCACGTGTATTGTGAAATACCTAAATATGGTTTGCTGACTCCCAAATAGGGATTCTCCGATAGTTTAGAAGCATCGCTTAAATAAATCCATCAGGTTGGATATCTTCATGTGAAATCTTCCTGACTTCTCGCAGAGGAAGTGTGTTAGCATGGTCAAAAAACCCTGTAATACAGAAACCATCATAAAATTATGAAGGGGAGGTCTGCAAAATAATTTCTGTGAGGCAAGGCAGAGTATTGGTCTGGAAACCTCCTTCTGTGCATTTTTTAACTGGCATTTGCAGTATTTACTTGATTGAAAACATTTCTTGCTGTTTGCTTTGGGTCAAATTAAAATTCACAAATCTTCATGTATTTCTGCTGCGATAGTTAAGGTTATCTGAAAGTCTTTACACAGTCACCATCCACACTGGAAATCCGTAGCCTTGATCTCCATCTCCCGTGGATCTAAGACATTAGCTGCACCTCCTAATTTTTCCTTACCTTTATGGGATTAGCCACAGTACCAGTCCCATAGTTTCTGCTGCGGTTCCCTGAATCTCTGCTCTTTTGAGCCTGACTTTGTGCATGTCCATCATGTAATTAGAGGCAAGTTTGTGAGGGGAGACAATTTTCTTGCAGTTAAGATAAAGAAGCCTAATGTGCCTGGGTTTGGTGCAATTTGTAAAGTAATACACAGATGGGAAGCGGACCATAATGTTGGGATTAATCCTAAACATTCAGTGTTCACATACCATTAAGAATTTCAGCCTTTCGTACTTACCGAGTTTGTATGCTGGATATTCTTACCTCCTTAATTTAGTTAAGGCCTGGGGGGTTATGTTTGCCAGAATTTCCAAAGGTAATTGAAATATTCTGAGGGCAACTGAAAAAGATCTTTTCACAGCTATTTTGATCTAATTTGTCTAGTCTGTTATTTCTGGGAAAGGGTTAGCAGTCTTCACGTGGAACTCTTCTGAATACATCAGTCCACATCTGTTGTTTATCAAGATAGCTGCTGTAAACCTTCAAAACTAAATAGTTACCTTTGTAAGGAACCTGCATGTTTTTAATTGAAAATAATGAATTCTGTACGTTAATTTAAAACTTATTGTAAATTTAAGGTAAGGAAGCAGACAAGTCTCCTTTGCAGTGTTAGGTGACAGCATGCAGGACCAGGAGGGTGCAAAACCAAACTGGAATAGGCAGCTCAGTATTGAAGCTGAGGGCACAGCTGGAAAGGTGTGTTTATTTCAGTCTTCAGATACACTGGAATACTGCTAAATTAATACATTTGTTGTAGATTTTATATTTCATGTACATTATTCAGTATGACTTCTGGTGCTTCAAAGGAATGTGTCATAGTCCTGTTGGCATTTTTCAATTCACCAATTTAATGTGAAACGTTGTTTTCTCCTCCGCAGGTCTTTCCAAAAGAATAAAAACAGGCAAAGCAGCATTAGTGCAGTGTTCTTGCTGAACTGTAGAGCTTAGTGACTGTCAGAAATGCAAAGTTAATGAATTAAAACTGAACGTAATTCTGAGTTAGGGGAAATTATCGATGGGGAAGTACAGGACACGTGATTTTCCAAGAACACGGAGTAAGGCAGTGGTGTCAGTAGAAGGTCCAAGATGCCTCTCTGGGTTTAAGCTACAAACGAATTCTCCTTTTTACTACGCTGCGCTGTTTGGCTAACTCAAGGCTTATAGAGAATCCTTTGGTTAAGACCTCATGACTTTTAAGCAGATGTTTTATACAGTATGCAAAATAGAAATGAATCATTTTTAAAATTCAAAATCACCAACAGTGGAAACTGTGTCTTGAAAACCTGTGAGGTCTCCTAACTATTGCACATCTTCACAGGGAAAAATGTGCTCTAGTATATAAGGGACTGGAACACTTCACAAGCAAGCATTTCAAATCTTGTGACTCCCCAGATGCTTTAAGTGTGCTATTGCACTGCCCCCTGTGGTGTCTGGGCTGGTTGGGTCTCCTCTGGAGAGAAAGGAAGAAAACAAAAGAAAGGGCAGGAAAACTAAATAAATGATTTTTTTTTCCTAGGAGCAGGTTTAGCTGACGATGATCTGATTGAGCAGAGAGCATTTAATGCTCTAGGGGTACATAAAGGCAGGAAGAGCCCTTGCTGAGAGAGAAAAAACTCTCTTAAGGGGAAGGTCTTCTGAGAAACGCCAGTGTAGAACTAAAATAGAGCAACTAGAGGAAGGAAGTCCATGTCCTATATATACAGAGAGGGAGGGGGATTTTCTCCATAGTAACGGAGGGAGCAGGGGAGGAGGAAAACACAAACTGCAAAAGATGTTTTAACAAATTGTATAGAAAAGAGATTTGAGGTTTGCTCTTCTTCTTTGCTTGCAGGGCCTGTGGTTTTGGTGTGATACAAAATCCCTTAAAAAATGTCTGTTTTAGCTAATAAATCAGGATTCATTATTTCTGGACAATTACAAAGCTTATACTTTAGGTTTTGCACTTCATATTCTAAACGTCTTATTGTTACAGTACTTGAGCTTGGTTGTTAAAAGAAAGTTTCAGTTCTGTGACTCACATAACACATACGTAGCTGCGGTATTTGTATTATTACTGTGTAGTTACAAAATGTTTTGGCACTGGGATACGGCCAGATTTTGCAACGGTATTTAATACGTGGAAGTTAGGTGAGGTGGTCTGTGTGGCCAGTCAGTCGGTGTGGCCAGTCACGTCGGTGTCACTGAAGTAATCCCTTGCATGGAAATCACAGGTGTCCTGAAGGTTATAGGCTTGCTCTGAGTTTCCCGATGGGGTTTTGCTGATGCGCGGAGAATCCTTTTTTGCCTTTTCCCCCTACTTGTTCCTTGCCCTCTTTTTCCCTGCTTAACTTCAGCTGCAGTCTTGCAAAGCGCTTGCAGGACCTGCTGTTACATCTCCTGCCAGGCAAATCCCTATCAGTAAAGAAAGAGGTCCTTCAGCCTCAGAAATCTAGCACTGTAGTAAACCAAATCTTTCACAATGGATGTGAAACATCCTTTCCTCCTTCTGTTAGCACTTTTCCTTAATTTACAGTGATTACTTTTCATAACTAGTAAAGCAGTAACCAGTCCCAATTTTGACTTTATAGGAGACTGCAGTAGTATTTGTTGTTTAAAAAAAAAGTATTTTGCTCAAACGTTTGCCTTTCATGTTATGTGGGATGGATGATCTTTTTGTTTAAAAATACCTGTAGTTCCTTCTGCAATGACTGACAGCAGTGTCTGGTTTCAGGGTGGGATGATTAACTGGAATAGACTGTTTCCTCCTTTACGTCATAGACATAATGCGAATTATCAAGATCATCGCCCATCTGAACAAGACACACCTCCACCTACCGAGGTTTCTGAAGAGCAGGTAAACATTTTTCTATTTTAAAATGGCATTAAAAATGGTTAGGAATTACCTCTACTAATTTTTCATCATCTGTTAACACAGTTTCTTAAACATTCTCTATAGCAGCACAAATTAGAATATCAGTAACAGTCACGATACAGAATCAGCGAGTTGTCGTTACCATCCAAACCAGAGTTACAAATCGACTTGGCTGTTTCTATGTGTAACTGTCTTTTGTATTTGAAGGTGAGATAGTTTTCACTAGTGGGGGCTATTCAAATCTGATAAAATAAATGCTTCGAAGAAGGAAGAATGACAAATAGATTTCATTGTTTGTCCTGTAGACATGCAACGGTTCCTTCTTTAAGGTCTCCAACTTAAGTTTCCAATTCAGTCATGTAGTTTTTTGGGAATAAGAATGTTATGCCAGCTGTGGACTGCAACACAGGCTTGGTCTAAAATTTGGATGTGTCCCTCAATAATGCTGCTGACTGATTTCACATACTGATGCCACAGAGAAGCTTGTGTCTTTTCTGTCAAGTATAGATTTAGACTTACTGTATAGATTTAGGCTTTCTGACTTCTTTTGGCAGTTTCATTCTCAAAAGAGAGGATGGTTAACCAGGAAACTTAAGAATTTCAGATTAGTCTTATTTCTGTATTCAGGATTTATTGCACACAGGCAAGTTCTCCAGGTTGTAGCCTGTCTGCAGTTGGCTGCATTGGCCACTAAGTCTCAGTGTCCAAGGTCTCTGCTACCCTTGAACAAGAGTAGGTTTCAAGGGTGAGTTTTTCTTTCCATTTTTCCTTTGTTTAGGGAGATAAATCGACACTTGCTAGCACCATGCTGTCATTTCAGGTTAGTTTAAAATGAGCTTGTCCTGAACAGAAATATTTGCTGTGATCCGATTTCTAGTTTTGATTCAATGTTGATTATGTTCAAAATGTTCAAAATTTTAACTGCACTGGTGGTTGTGAGTGCAAACCCGCTGGGCTACATCTAAAAAGGAAAAAAACGCAACGAACAAAAAAAAAAAAAAAAAAAAAAAGGAAAAGAAGAAAAACCCCACACTGAAGAACACCTTCTGAGGCAAAACCCAGAAACTTAGTTTTTGTCGGCCTGAAAACCTACTCAGTGTCAGATATGGGGCAGACCAAAAGATTTCCCTGCTGGGTTGGTGGCTTGGTTTGCTTATTTGTTTTATTGACAAATTCTCCTTATGGCAACTTTTATTGTTGGGCTGGAACTAATGAAATAGTTATCAGTCTGACTTACGCTGGATTTTACCCAAAGCCCTTAGGCCCAGATTTATGAAAACAATATACGCTCATATTTTCTAATGCATTGAAGTTGTAGAGCTCAGGTGATCGCTGTCATTTGCAATGCTGCCTATTTACCCTGCAAAGGAAAAAGCAATCTAAGCACCTTTGATTTCTCAGGACTGTACTAGTAACTGCACAAGTTGTCCTAGAGCAGCAGAAGTGCAAGGGGGTTTTTTCTGTTCTTCGTATTGAAGTTTGCAAGCATTTGCAATGCCTTTAGTAAAAAAATCTCTGCATTTCTTGTGGGTTTTTTAGCACCTTAGATTACCGTTACCAGTATGCATCTCTGTTTCCTGGAGCTGGATTCAGTTCTTATGGTTAAAATATACTCAGATGAAGAGCTTTGTGTTGTTACAATCCATTCCCCATGGTGCTCACTGGATATTTCTGTAAATGGGAACACTGCAATTCCATCCACCTCTTCTTAAGGTTAGAATTTGTGGCAACCATGGTAAAAATCTTTCATATGAAATTTGTTTCTGTGGTTATCTTTAATTCCACTGCCTACCCTTTTTCTCATAAACAACACAACTGTAGATGAAAAATCAGACAGAATAAACTTTAGAAAAGTTGCGAGTAATTAAATCCAGTTTGAATCCACTTCTGTTGCAGAGGTGTAGAAAGTAACAATTCATTTCTCTCACTCCAAGAAGGTGAGAAACCAACGTTGGGTTGGGGGTGGGGGGAAGAGGGAGATGCGCAGAAACGATCAGTCCCATATTTGATATTGTGACAGCCAAGGTAGCTGTTTACAAACGTTTTGTAACGGTGTATTTAGATTAAGCAAAGGAGGACCCCCACCTCTGGACATCCTTGGCAGTAGTATATTTCTCAGTAAGCTGCCAAAGCAGAGAATATTAAAAATACTAAAAGTTCTGGAGGCATCTTAGAGAAAGGGGGG
>NW_009260344.1:96152-101398 GCF_000687185.1 Egretta garzetta | reverse complement strand
GGGGAGGGGGGTTGCTTTTACTGGCACCTTTCTTTTAAAAGGCATTTGAAGGACTTTCAGTACCAGTGCACGTTGCTCTTGCACCCTGGGAAGAGTCCTCCTGAGATGTAAAGGGCCTTGGCTGCGTTCCTGCTCAGCTTCATTCTGCTGCTGCAGGCTCCATACAAGCAGAGGAGGAGCAGCGAAAGCTCCCAGGCAGCTCCTGTAGCCCAGAACTTCCAGGTCCAGGAGTTGTGGTATCTGGTCACAGGTTGTTCGGAGCAGGGTGCTTTAATGCTTTACACTGCCAGTGGCCACAGTTAATTTTACGTGAGTTGTGACTTTCAGTCATATGTAATTGAGAATTGTAGACTTGAAATGTACTTTAGATTGGAATTTAACCATAAATTAAATTTGCTTATACCTACATTGGTTTTTACACGTGGTAATTTGAATACCTGTTAGCACAGAGCAAAAAGGTTAGGTGTCGAGTACATGGTATTGTAAGGAGGGATGGCCAAGTGGCTATTGATTACCAAAAATCACTGTCTTAATATGCCCTTTTCCAGGTAATTCTTCCATCAAATGTCATTGACTTACACTGTTTTGAGAATACTAGGTTGTCATGTGTGGTGTCATACTTTCTATTTCACTCTTTTTTTCAAAACTGGACCGGCTAGGAAAATACAGGTGTGGCTTTTTCAGCAAACGGTTGGTTTTGAATAAACTATCAGAAAGCAGTCACGTCTCTGCCTGTGGCAATGTTTTCAAGCATGCTGTCCCAGGCGCATCTTTGTGACAGTGCACATCCCTGCTTGCTTACTCTCTGGAAAGTTCAGCTTTTGAACAGCCTGATCAGTGGAAAAGTGACCTCTGACAGTGTTAACGTGACGTAACGTGCACACAAGTGTGAATAAAACTCTGGTTTTAAAGCGGTGCTATGCTATTTCTTTTCCAGGTTGCACGACTTATGGAAATGGGATTTTCCAGGGGAGATGCTCTAGAAGCTCTGAGGGCTTCAAATAATGACTTAAATGTAGCCACTAATTTTCTACTGCAGCACTGATGGTTTTCTGTGTCAAGGAACCTCACTTGATGGGTTTGTACACGTCTGAAAGAGGATCAAAGCCACCTGCTGGACAGACTTACGAAGGTCGTCCCCCCAAGAGCGTCAGAAAAGAGAAACTGGCTCCGCGTGACTGGTGATTCAAAGTGATGTTAATGAATGACGTGAACTGTTCCCAAGCCTTCAGATCACTTGGTGGTTTCTAGTCTGGTTATCTTTTTCAAAGTCACTTTAGTTTCTACTTCTTACTGGATATCACCTAGATTTATTTTTAAAATGAAGTAGGTGGTTTTTTCTTGTAAATCCTTGTTAGACATGTTATCAGGCTTAATGACTAGGAAAAGAAGCTCCAACAATCACGACGACTAGATTTACCTGTCAAGAAAAATCGCATTTTCTTCATTTACCAGTCTAGTTTCTCTAGCTTACATGTTATTTTACAGTACTTGATTTTTTGATCACAGTAGTAAGAGGTTTGAAGATCACTTCATTTTCAACTCAGTAAAGGGTTGTGGGACTATTATGTCATTCTTCAGAAAGTTCTATTAATGCCTGTAATATTTTATTTCTGGAATCCCTTTTTAAATAAAAGTTGTCATTCAGCACATAATACACAGATAGGATGCGAGAAAATTCATGTGCATATTGCGAGCTATGGTAAGTGACCACTGCAAATTTAGATTTTTACAAACTGAGTGAATTGCTGTTCAGATGCAGGTCGTGAAGACATTGGTGATACAGGTGAATTGAATGATACAGTAAGGTCAGAACTGAAATCGTTTGAATGACTTCCATGTCTAATTCAGACCAGACTTCTGTAACGATGGATGTACGCTCAGTGTCCTAACGTGCTGGTTTCATTTTTTGAGCTGGCTACATACTGTCTTAAAAGAAAAATTATAAAAAGCTAACTTTTCTATATATAGTTCTAGTTTTCTACTGTTAAAGATGTGGATGACCCTGCATTTGCTGAATCCTCACTGTCTGACGCAACTCACTGTTGGTCACAGACTGGAATATTAACCTTAAGGGTGATTCAGGCTAACACGGGAGGCTAATGCCAAGGTAGTACGATAGCAGGTTGGAAGTTTAGGTGGATAAATACACTTACTTGGCTTGACTCTCAGCAGTGCTCAGATTTAGCACCGTAGGAGTTTCAGGAGGTGGGGTGGAGAGAGGTGAACATCTCTGTAGAACCAAGCTGAAGTAATACAAGATTCCAAACTGTGACTCCGTGGAACCAATCTACTCATGTATCTCAAGCATTTAATGTATGTTTCTGTATGTACTTTTGTTTGTACATTGTGTGTACGTATCTGTCTATTTATATACACACAGGCATATCTAATACATGCATACATTTAGAATAAGATATAGGTCATCAGAAGGATAACAAAGGCCATAGCAGGGGTAAAGGGGGGGAGATGAAAGAATGCAGGAGAGAAAAGGATGTTTTGAACATCCAAATGAACATGTGTGTTCAACAGTACAGACCTGCGTATTCTCACTTGGCCTGGAAAATATACTGGGAAATTACAGGACAAGATTTAGAGGGAGGGAGATACCTTTCTTTTTTTTTTCTTTTTCTTTTTTTTTAATTGACTGATAAAACTAAAAAAAAAGTCCTTCAGGCATACAAGTCCTTATCCTTATCAAATTTGTGCAGCTTTTGGCACATGACATAATTTTTAATAAAGTCAGTGTCCTGTATGTATTTTTTAGTGTTTTCCAGTGGGTAAAATAAGGGGGTTTTGGAATGACCGTGTGTTTTCCTGGGCTTTGATCAACCTCCTTCAGGGTTCGGCTTGCTCACATTTTTTAGGCAGGATCTACTTTTTAACTGAAAGGTTTTGTTTGTGTGAAGCTTGAGCGGCTCTCTGTGCAGGCTGGGGATATTTCTGCACCCAGAGAACTCTGGAAACCTGCTGTCTTAGAAAGGAAAGGGCAAGTGTAAGAAAAACACATACAATAATTTGAGTATGTAAACTAGTTAAAAGTTTGGGAACAAGTACAGGTTTTAGTTTGGAAACATACAGATTCTCCCTTCACAGTTATTTTATCCAAAGTAGCAATAAAGATGAGTGAATTACTTCAGAAGTCAAATTTTGTCCATAGGAAATAAAGGTCCACCTAGCCCAGGGCAAATTACATGGCCTGTGCCCTTTCCGACATTGCCCTGCTCTAGGGGCAAGCACAAAGAGCGTTTATTCCTCGGAACACGTTGAGTAGCACCCGGGACACGCAAGCGGACATTCTCCAAGTCTAAATCCCTTCTTACTGTTGCTTATAAAAGGGTTATCCTGATGTCACAGTTGTTTGGAAAACCCCGTTTTGCTGGGCATTTTGCAAAACGTGGTCCAGCATAAAGGGTAAAATTCAGCTCTTGGTGATGGCATTTGAAAACTCCCCTTGACATCTGTGAGAACAGCCAGTGCTCAGAATGCTTCCAGGGTTCTGATTTGCAATTTGAAAAAAAAAAAAAGAAGTGGTAAAAGGAGGGGTCTCGGATGCTGCTGAACACGGTTCCTGTTTCATGCAAGAACCATAGAAGAAAGATGCACACGCTAAGAGCTGGAAAACAGCTCGGTTTCCACTTGACGCTGAAACTTTCATGGACCAATTCTGGGAATGTGAGGAGCGTGTTCTTCACAGCCTACGCAGTGTTTGTCCGATACAGTTTTGAACATCTCATTGCACAGTTTCTATTTTGTGTGTGACCCAATGGTATTTTTTAGGCAGCAAGAGGATGCGGAAGACTTTTCTACGGAGAAGATTTTGAGTCCCTAAGAAATTCGTGCTGGTTTTGCTGAAGCCAAGATTTGGTTTTTTGAAATGAAGGTAGTTGCTGCTGTTAAAATTTCTCTACTAGACTGGGAATGTTGTTCTTTGAGACAACGTCGGAGTAATTTATTGGGGACTTTCCTAGACGGTTATGTGTTGCTTTGAAATACACCCACAGCGAGGTTTGCATTTGTGGAAATCTTGCCTGATAAGCTGCCAGGTTCTCAAGCCTTAACTTTTTGCTAAGATGCAGAATGATTGGGCTCCGTAACCTCCCAAAACCATTTTCCTCTCCCAAAACAAGTGTTAGAGGTTGCCTGCTACTGACATGAGCAAATGGGACGGTCGCGCTACTGGTTCGCCTACCGACCCGTGCTGTGTAGCGCCTGCCGGTGCCTTTGTGAACGTGTGACGGAGAAAAGGTCTCGTCATTTCTGTCTGAAACAAAAGAACCAGCGAGCAAAAACACTGCAAGCTACTGGGCAAAGGGCAAGGTTTTGGGCTCTCCTGTTTGTGTATGCGTATATATACACACATATCTGTGTGTGTGCACATGTATGTGTGCAAACATATGTATATATACAGAGAGTGAGTGAGAATATTTATGTATCGGTTTGCTGAATTTAACTGGAGCTAAAAGTTTGTTGAAGAAAATTAAAAGTCTGTATTCAAAGACTCCCATCTCTCAAGCACGTCTGTATGTGGAGCACACGTGCAGTTGCGAAGGCACCCGAGTTGGGAAACACTCAGAACTACAACTCTCGTGCGGTAGGGGGACTGCATCTGTTTGAGGGTAAATAAATGCACGGTGTTCGTTTGAACTAACAGAAGGATCTGATGCAGAAGTGCAATGGATTTCTTGTGGGTGTCCTTCGACAAGAAGAACCTGAATGAGATTAGCTTTAACTGGGTAGCCATAGTAAGAAGTATTTTATATAAATGAGTATATAAATACTGCTTTTATTAGGAGAGTCACAGGAACACACAAACATTATATGTGTGTATGTGTGTATATATATGCACATATATGCATATTTTTTAGATGGAGAGATATATATGCTTACTTAAAACATACTGGGTTTGGTTTAATTTTTAGTTAAAAAAATTCCTCCTGTAGTTTTAATTAAAAAAGTTCCTCCTGTTTCCATATATAAAGGGATGCTTTACTACAGACGGTCCACTCTTAATTGAAAATCAAAGAGGGTGCGTGCTACCAATAGTTTTCCGTCCAAATACAAGACAAGAAACGGCTGATGGGAGCAGAGGAACGTTAGGACCCGATGGATGGGTGCAGCTGGGGGGAATCTCAACAAATTGGTTGGGATTGTCAACCGCTGTCATTTGGGTTTTTTCCAAAGGAACGTTTTAAGAGGAAACGAGAAGTTAGCTGGGCTCGCACTTGTTGGTAGGGCACTCTTTC
>NW_009260344.1:95585-96111 GCF_000687185.1 Egretta garzetta | reverse complement strand
CTATTTTAAAAGGGGGTGAAAAATTCCAGGATGGTGGATGAACAGAAAGCAGGATTTGGCCTTTCGACTGGAGGCGAGTAGGGACCATAAATGTCATTCAAGATTAGCAAAGGAGAGGACTTGAGGGAGATGAGGGAGGTGGAACTGAGCAAAACCAGCGAGTTTAGAGAAGAGGAGCGAAGCAGAAGATAGACTGCAGAGGGCAGAAAGAGAAGACCTGCTGGGAGAAGCAGGGCGGGATGTGACAGTTTGTACTTAGTTCGGCATTGAAAGAATTTGCAGAGATTCTGTGTGCAAAGTGCAAAAACACAATGTTGTGGCTAACCTTGTACTGAAAAGCCGCTGCTTTTTCAAGGGTGTCCAGCAGGGGAACCCTTCCATTTTATTTGGTCGGGTTTGCATGAGATGGTACGCGTAAGCAAGAGAGAAAACGGAGTGATCCCAGCAAGGCGGCAGCGAAGCAAACCCCGGGGCCACCGCAGCGTGTGAGGAAGCCGATGTTTCTGGCTTTCAAGGCACGGCGAGT
>NW_009260344.1:90179-95481 GCF_000687185.1 Egretta garzetta | reverse complement strand
AGGCGTTCGTTCACCTCCAGGAAGCCAACAGTTGCCCACATCACCTGGCCCAAACAACCACACCGGGGCTCATTACTTGGCGGCGAGAAGCTTTTATTTTAAGTGGATACGTGCATTTTTACATGGCAGTACTTCACTGGCTTACAAAGGTGGATGTCGCAACCTGCAATAGCTTCAGTTCAGGACAGTTTAAAGCACAGACTCCAGAGGTGTGCTGTACGGCCCAGGGAGGTAACCAACGGGTAACGTTAGTCAACCATAACCAGGAGCTGCTGTCCCCCAGCACTCTCCTGGAAATTTATGCTTTTTGCTGAAAGCATCAGGTTTGGAACCGCTGTTAAGGGGAAAAGATCGTGCCGCTCGAGTTCCCCGTGCTTATTTGCTGTTAAGGTAACGGTTCATCAGACAGGCAGGTCCTCTGCAGAGCTCCTACCTGCTTTCTGCTCTCCATTCGCTTGCATGAGCTAATGGCCCTTTTGCAGAAGTTCAGGAGGAACCCGAAATACACTGGGTGGGTTGGAGGGGTTTGGCTCACCAGGGGTTTCGAGCTACAGGGGTCACGGCATGCGTTTGCTGAGGAAATCTGAGTGTGTACCACAGGCGTGTCCAATCCCTACGACTGTACGCAGGCATGGGAGTAGTGTGTGACCGCAAAAAGTGTACGTGCTGCCCTTAGATAAAAATGCCGGTTTCCCTTCTTAGAAGATGGTGTGGCAATAGGCTGCAGTCGAGGGTGAAGCAAGAAATACCTGCGTGTGGTGCAGTATTAACTCTCTACGTGGAAAACCATCGGGGATCCCAGTGTGCTGGCATGTGCTTGCTTCACACCCATCCTCCTTACCAAATGTGCCACGTTCCTACCTGGCAGGAGACACATGGGGGGAGCAGCAGTTGCACCTATTATTACTTTTAGATTCGTGGGCATCTTTTTAATCCCAGGTAAAGATTTCAACTCCATCTCCCCTCTGCAGAGCAGCACCGGGGAGGCTGCAGAGCCACCTGCCTACAGCGGCAGCCCCGGAGGGGACTCCAGGGGGGGTTTCATGGTGGGGGGTGCCGGCTGGAGCTGGTAGCAGCAAAAGGGGTGGCGGTGGTTCTCGGCAGGTTTGCCTGTGGGGCGAAGTGAGGAGCAGGAAAGATGCCCAAGTGCTGGGCCTTGGCTGCTTGGCTGGCGTGCTGGGCGGCTACAGCAAGCGGCGTGCAGGGAGCTGGGATCAGGCAGATAGAAGCATAGAAAAAGTATTACTGTGCCTCTAGGCAAAATACTCCATATGGTCTTCCTTCAGTTTTAGTGAAATGATCCGTTTTCAAGCAGCCAGGGAACACCCCCAGGTGGCCAAGCTGGTTGGGGCGATAGGGGATTCCTTCAGCAGTTCCCCTTTGCCCAGGCTCCTTCTGACCTGTTCTGCCCGAGTCCCTTCCCTCTCCATTCCCTGGGTGTCCCCTCGGCTCCAGCTAATGGCCTGCCGACCCCAGGTGGGTTTTTGCGAAAGCCAAGGGCCCCAGGCTGGCGTCAGCGTGGAGGAGGAGGCTGGGTCCCTCCCGCACGCTGCCGTTCTGCGGCACCGCACGCAGCTGTTCACCTATTTCCTTCTCCAAAGGCTCTTACTGGTGGCAAAAGGATGAAAGGTGGGAATACCTTTATTGGTAAAATAGTCTGGAGAAAAACAGAGTCCAGTGAAGAACAAACAAGGCCCTGTTTGTACTCCACCTTTTCCTGAGAAGGCTTCGTCACAGATTTGCCTTAGCCTCTGCCATAGGCTTCAGCCTGGCAAATCATCTCTGTGCCTCGGTCTCGAGAAGGAGAGTTGGCCACCGCTGCAGACCTGTGCTCCAGTGTTCACGTGGAGGCTCGCTGAGACGACTGGCTACGTACCACTCTTCTCCTGGCAGCCCCTGCCACACTCTTATGGGAATTCAAGCTACAAAGATGAGAGCGCCAAGCTCTTTCTAGAAGGAGGAGGTGATGTTAGGGAAGACAGCCACCAGCTGTGGATGGGGGAGTTCAGACTGGACAGCGGGGAAAAAGTTTTTATCTGGAGGGTGCTGCAGCACGGGAAGCATCACCTTGGCGGGAGGAGCCTCCTTGCCTGGAGTTCCCAAGCCTCAGCTAGATGAAGCCGTGGCCAGCCTGACATCATGCCAGACATGGTCCTGCTTTGAGTAGGCTGTTGGACAAGGGGATGCAGAGAGGTCCCTTCCAGCCAATGCTGCTTTGATAAATTAACAGTGCTCCAGAACTGTAGAGCAACTACCAGCCTAGCCAGGATCCCTTAGGGTGTTCAGACCATTGATATCCTTATAATACTGTGTACCAGCTCTTCCTTGTCTGTTGTAACATGCTTTTTAGGACACAGGCTCTCTTCAGGCCAGCACTGAGGTTAGACCTGCTTTGAGGAGGGCTCTGATAACCTCCCGAAAGGACCTGCTGGAGCCCTTTTCCCACCTGAATTATTTTAGGCATCCCTCTTAGCCTTCAGGATGCTATGGTTACCCATGCCATAAGTAAAACCATCATCATCCAAAAGCTCGTTCACACACATTTAAACGAAGGGCTGCATGTGACACTATTATTAACTTTCTAGCCATGAAGAAAGGTTATTACCTTAGAGAATGATTTGTAATAATCAGAAGTCTCCATTCATGAAACTTCTTCAGTTTTACTTTTCAGCAAAATAAAGCTGCTTTTTTCTACTCTTTGTGTCCCTGTGCATGTCCAACCTCTATCCCCTCCAACCTCAAACATAAGACCAGCTGTCCCAGGAAATGTGAAATCCTGCGTGTGCTTTTTTTTATTGTAGTCCAGCAACTTCAGGAAAGATCCAAGGAGGTCCTTGCTTCTCATCATTGCACGGGCTCAAACGTTGATGAGAACCCAGTGTCGTCTTGGGGGTCCTCCTCTTGCTCTGGCAATCGTCATGCGTAACCTGCCCTTAGCAAGGCTCTCGGACTCATCAGGGTGACCAGTTCGAGCAAAGGGTCACTCAAGGTCACATAAGGCCACCCTCAGTCCTCCTCCCCTTTCCTCCACTCCCTCCAAGTCAAGGAGGGTGGGAAGGTTTCCCCAATGAGCGCCCTCAGGGCTTTGCAGCCTTACAGCCTGGCTGCCAGCCAGGCCAGCCCTGGCATCCCCTTCCCGGCAGCGGGCCCGGGGCCACCCAACCACAGCGCCACCGACAGCCACCAGGAAGGACACCCTGGGGAAGGAGCAGCCACCCGAGCAGCGGATGCAGGCAGCAGGAGCTCTGCAAATTGACGTCCTCGCCCCTCTCCCTTGAAGAAGGGCTTTATTGGCAGCTCCCCCTCCCTTACTGCTCAGCCCGTGCGGTGCCTGGCTGCGAGAGTGGGACACCGGGCAGGGGGAGAGCAGAGCTGCCGTTCATCGGTGCGGGGAAGGAGCTGTAGGCAACTTTCCGCATGGAAGTAACATCCCGGCTTGTACCTGAAATACCCCGAGCCTGTGCGCTCCATGCCGGCCACCCCAAGCCGCACAGGGATGCTGCCCCAGCGCTCCGGGGGCAGTGCAGGGGACGGGGACAGAGAGGTAGGGACAGCCATGGTGGCTACCGGCATCCACTGTCCCTGCAAGGGATGTGGGACAGGCGTGGGAGGGTGGCGTGGTGCAGTACTGGGAAACCCCCAGCTGTGTTTGCCAGCCGGAGCGGTTGCACAAGCTGCCTCCTCTGGGGCTGGGATGAAAACGGGCCTCTCTCTGCGCCGGGATGGCAGGTCCAGCAGTGCTGAGCGCAGCACCAGGCGTGCAGAGCCAGGCAGGGCTGTCCCCCGGCCAGGCTGGCTTAGCAAGAGCCCCTGGCTCCAGGCAGGGGAGCGATGAAGCTTGTCAGAGGTTGCTGGTCCTGCTCTGCAGCCCGGCTCCAGCTCCTGCCATCGGGGATGGTCCATAAAGCTGCAGGCCAAAGCAAAAGGGAGGGGGTTGCGTCGCTAGACAGAGACAGAGCCCGGTGGCTGGCTGTTGCTGTTGCTCTCGGAGGGGGTCTTGGCAGTGGAGGAGGTGGCCATCGAGACGCTGGTCCTGAAGATGCGGAGCAGCCTCAGCATGTAGCCCCGGAAGGCAAAGAAGTAGATGATGGGGTCGATGCAGCAGTTGATGTTCATGAATGCCACGGTGACTTGCAGGGACATCTTGAAGGCTTGCTGCTCACGGCAGGATGGCTGGTAGAGGATCTTCCTGACCATAAACTGGACGATGTTGAGGTGGTAGGGGCTGAAGCAGAGCAGGACGGCCAGCAGCACCACCAGGATGACAGTGAAGGCCCGGCGGTGGTGCCCGTTCTTGACTGTCAACGGGTTCTCCTTGGCCGTCTGGCAGAGCTTGAGGTTGATCCTCACGTAACACACCAAGATGATGCCCACGGGCAGGAAGAAGCCGAGCACGCAGGCCCCCAGGAGTAGGTAGGGCAGCTTGGGAATCTCCTCGAAGTTGAAGTACTCCATGCACGTCAGCTTGTCCCCCATCCTCCGTGTCATGGGCCGCAGAAGGAGCGGCGCCGTCTGCAGGAACACCAGGGACCAGATGAGGACGCAGACGCCCCTGGCACGGCTCATCTTCCGGATCCTGCCGGGGTGCCTGGTGCGCACCACGGCGATGTAGCGGTCCACACTTACACAGGTCATGAAGTAGATGCCCACATAGGTGTTCATGTAGAAAATGAAGGCTGTGGCCCGGCAGAACCAGTCCCCGAAGGGCCAGTCAAACTCCAGGATGTAGTAAGCGATCCTGCCTGGCAGTGCCAGGGTGAAGAGGGCGTCAGAGAGGGCCAGGTTCACCAGGTAGAGGTCGGTGGAGTTGAGTTTCTTCTTCCTGCGCTGGAAGGTGATGCAGAGGGCCAGGATGTTCCCGCAGGCACCGAACACCAGCAGGACGGTGTAGAAGAGGGAGAAGGTGACTTTGGCGGAGAAGTGGTGGTTGTGCACGTTGCAGCTGCTCTGGTTGCTGGAGGTGAGGTTGGCGGGCGGGAACGCAGCCTCCACAACAGCCATTTCTGCGGCGCCTCACGAGCTCTTGCCCTCTCCCTTGGAATAAGAACAGACATGAAACTTGCAGCTTATCGATAACGGGAGCAGCACCCGCAGGGCCGGCCCTCCTCGTGAAGCAAAAGGCCTGTCCCCTGCTCCCTGCCACCCCCCTGGCAGCACACAGCTCGAGTCATTTGGAAAAACGCATCTCTTGTGATTTCGGTGCGAATGTCTCAACAAAGGCTGTGACTCATTGTCTTCTTCTTGCCACCAGCTCCTCTTATTTTTGTTTTTTTGCAAGTCCAATCAATACCAGAAAGGGGGG
>NW_009260344.1:65428-89236 GCF_000687185.1 Egretta garzetta | reverse complement strand
GGCTGCTCTGGAGAAGATAAATGACTGTACCTGCGCAGCAATCGCTCCTGGCATCTGAGCCGACTTCTTTGGGTTTTACTCCGAAAATTTCTACAAGAAGGCAAAATGCAACTGAACAATGAAAACAGCCTCAGCTCTGGTTCACGTGTGGCCCAGAGGGTTCACCTATGGCCACGGCAGCGTGATTGGAGCATGGCACCTCTTCTGATAAAGTTGGAATGAATCTCCCGTGGAGCTTACTGTGCCTGTGGCCGGCGCAAGCCATGCTGTGCGTGGCTCCCCAGGCTGTGGGCAAGCCCAAATTTGCCTTTTGTACACGCACAGAGAGAACACCAGGCATGGCTCCTTGGGGGCAGAGGCTGACTTGAGTGGAATGAGACAATTCGTCCTTAGTGGAAAAGTATTTTCATTATTAAGGATGACATGTTGTGTGGTGAACGCAGGGCAAAGCCCCTTGTCTCAGCTGGAGCTCTAGGGGCAGGCTCTGTCCCCACAGGGCGCCGGGCAGTGGAGGGCTCTGATTTACCCCACAGCCCCGTCTGCAGGTAGCTGGCAAGGCCGTGGCGTGGCCAGGGAGCCACCATGGGCACAGCAGCCCCGGCTATGGCAGGGTGCTGCCGGAGACGGAGTGAGGGGTGTGGGCAACCAGCATGTCCTGCAGCAGGGGGAGAGTACTTTCCTCCCCGGCACTTCCCAAAATGATTGCGGAAGCGCAGCCTGCCCTGTGGCCGGCAGGATGGCCTTCCCCATGGTGGCTATTTACTGGAGACTGCTGGGGCTTTCAAATCCCAAGAGGATTTTATGCTCTTTTTAGTGGGTTTTAGGGGGTTTTTTGGTGGTGATGGTGATAATCATGCTTGTTTTCTTTTTTTTCCTCTCCCAAAAACTCCTAATAAACTAGGAAGTTCCCATCACGGGACATTCAGAGTGCTACTGAAAAATACTGAGGCCAAGAAATGTCAAGGTTAAGGTTACAATTAAGCTAAACCTAAGTTTCTCTCCGAGCTAGTAAAGCTTAGCCAATTCTTTAATTGCATAATATTTATAATGTTTTACAACACAGTGGCATTAAACTCAGTACTAATCTATGTACTCATGTACGGTGAGTCATTTGTATAGAAATTACACAGTGAATGATATTGCCATGAATTACAAGTTGAAGATACTGAGCAAGAGTAATAGTGAAAATTTGCTAAAAACTATCTGTTAATGGAGATACTTTTGTCACTCGGGGAGTTTATATTGCACGAAGGGAAAGGGCTGCTAATGAGAGAATAACTGCTGAGTAAATTATAAAATATTCCTAGTAAGATGGGGGGTTTCTACATGCACATCTGTCAGGAGTTAAGCTAATCAAACTCGTGTGGGGCTCAAATGTTCTTGAGCTATTTCATCATGATGGTGAAAATAGCCGATGGATGTAATATCAGGGAAGCGCTATCCCTACAGAAATCCTGAGCCCACACCAGCGAGCAGGGCCAGGACTACCCTTTCGTCTAGCTAATGCGCTGCATGAAATGCATCAAGGGCTGAAATAAATGCCGGTCCCCCTGAAGTCAGGGGTCACTGCGGTGCTGATGGTGGAAGAGCTGGTGTTTTGCCCACGCAAGGCTCTTGTCCTCCCTGGTTACGCTCCCTCACATGAGAGTTTTGTCTCCACAGACTTACTGCCATCAAGGAAATAAATCTGGGATGAAGCCAGGCAAAACGCCATTGCCTTCCAGCCGGGTGCCCGCAACACCTCGGACCAGTCACCATCACCAGCACTCGTGATGACAGACGGGGTGTTCTGTGATGCAAATTCACACCTGGGACTTTCTCCGTGCGGTCAAATACCCCCTGCCCCATACAATCCCTCCAGTCCCGTCCCTCAGGCTCTGCGCTCACGCAGGCGCTAAAAACGGAGCTGCAGATCCCAGAAGGGGAATTACGTGCAGATAACCCAGCAGTGCCGGCACCTCCGCTAACACGAACCCCTGGGGACAGGGGGCTTCTTGTGGGAACCCATGGGAGTGAGAAGGCATCGCTGTGCCAAAGGGGGGCCTGGATGAAAGGGGGTCTGGGGGGGATCAGGCCCCAAGCAGAGGGTGAGGTCCTTCCTGGGGGGCAGGCACAGAGCAGGTCCTGGAGAGACAGAGGAGGAAGATGCCCCAAGTGGCATCACCAGCCTTGAAAACAGGTGGAGGACCCCAAAGGTCCAGTTGACAACAGCGTCCAGGGACTTGGAATAAGGAGGAGGGAAAGCAGCGCGCTCTGCCTGATTATATTTTTCTTTTTTGCAATGCAGACGAAAGGAAGTGGGTTCTTCTTTTGTGCAAAAACATGCTCCTGCCCTGTGTGCAGCAGGTGCCGTGCTACAGGACTGCAACCCAGCTCCACCCGTTTGCACGGCTCCGGCAGCCCCACCAAGCCCAGCGATGCTGCACCGTGCCGCACTGCAGGCAATGGCCCCTTTTGGATGGGGTTGCAGGGCTGGGGGGACCCCCTTCCCAGCTGGTGGGACCCTGCTCCCTGTCTCTGCAATGCTGGGCTATCTGACAAGGGATACCACCACCCCTACTCCGCCCCCCAGGGCAGCATAGAGAAGCCCTGTCCACCCCAGTTTTGGCCGTCTCATTTAAGGGATATTGCCTTTTACTGAACACAGTGGTTGGATGAAATGTGGTGTGGAATTTAGGGTGTGAGGTTCAACCTCAAAGCTGGGTCCAGGTTTTCTTCTGCTGCGTCCGTGTTTGCACAAAGCCACTTTTCTTTGGGCCCGGCAGGGAGCACGCGCAGGGTCCTGCAGCTGAGGTACCCGTCCCAGGGCAAACAGGAGCCGCTGTCCCAGGGTGTCCCTGCTGCCAGGGACCTGGCCAGGGTGCGGGGGACCCCTCACGGGGGAGTCCTGTGCAAACACTCATCGTGGAGGGTCTCTTTCCTGGCATGTGCGTCATGGCCGTTAACCACAACGCAACCCCCGCCAGGTCCCCACCAGGCGGCTGCCCCACGCTGCCTGCCTGGGCATCCATGTCACCCTTCCCAGAGCCAACTGTTGGGTATTTTGGTAGACATGCGCCTCCGAATCACCACAGCTCTCTCTCACATCATCCTCACAGAGGACATTGCTCTCCACCATCCCATGAAGGCTCCCTGAAGCCCCCTCATCCTCCTGGATGCCTTTGCACGGATGTTTCATCCCAGCCCAGCAGAAAAGCCAGCCCGTAGCTCCTCCGGGGTCGGGTCCTTCAGGCCATCAGCCATGAGCCCAGCCGTGACCACCATGGGTGTGATGGGTGAGGAAAGCTTGCAAAGAGCCCTCAGAGCCGTGCTAGGCTGGCATTTGCCCTCACACGTGCTGGGGGAGCTGGCACCGGGCTTGCTCCAGAGCTTCGCCTTTGGGTGCAAAGCCACACTCGGGGGTGCTGAGGCTGTTGTTTACACCTGGTGGGGTTTTCCCAGAGTTGAGAGATGATTTGGAGTTGGACTTTCTGAAGGCAAGACAGCATAACAAATGAGGTAACAGCCCCTTCACAGAGAGACGGCAGGAAGTCTGTGCCTCCTCTTTCCATTGTATCATCGCCTCTCCCTCTTTCCTTTCCCCGTTGACTTCGGTTACCTTTTCTCTCTTCTAGTGCAAAACATTTTCAGGAAGCTTTGGGTTTAGACAGAAAAATCTCAAATCCAGCCACTTTCAGTTTCAATGTAAGAGGCAGGGATTTTCCACAGCTCAGCCCCTGGATCTCAGGTGGTAGAGCAGAAATTAGGAGAACACCTAACATCCACCTGCCCATTCAAGAACAGCAGCTCTGTGTGGAGGACAATGGTTGAGAGGCTTTAACTCAAGATGATGGGAACTGCAGAGAAAGCAAAATCTGTACTGAGATTCCTAGTAATTTGTGACAAAATATCTCAAGAAAATAATTATCGGGGGGTTGGTATGCTTGAAACCTAATCTGGCCCTAACTCTAAGTGGGAAACATTGAATACGAAGCAGTTGAAATCTGCTTCTGCATGACGTGACCTGATTTATTCTGCATGTGCAGCACCAGCTCTGGAAATGATGTTGCCGCAGCAAGTGACGACACAGAGGAGCGGCACAGCTCGCTCCAGCGTCCCAGGTGGTGGGACGCAACCTGGCCCCTCCAGGAGCTGCTTCTTTCCACATCCCCTCGCCTTTGGTCCCAAAATGTAGGGACAAAGCCTGGCGTGTGGGCCACATAACCATCACGGTTTCCGTGTGCCTGTGGTTTCACTGAGCCTGGCTGCAGGTAGGGGGTAGCCACGCAAACAGGGGCAACTCTTAGTCATGCAGGTCTGGGCATCTTGGCAGGAGAAATACCGATGAAATTCACATTATGAAATAACTTCCTCCAGCGAGCATGAAAGGCACTTGTTCCCACGCTGCGCTGTGACTTAGAAGCTCCATTTTGATTTTGCAGGAATAAGATGAAAGTTTTCTTGGTATCTGATTTCTGTGGTTAAAAACAATGTTTAAACACTTGTTACAAAAAAAAACAATCATAAGGCAAGTTTGGAGAACTGAGGTCCTATTTTTATCTGTTTTTTTTTCTTATGCCAAGGCCACATACGCTGTATGGGCACACACATATATAACATGCAGCTACAACGTGAGCAGAAGCAACCGGTGTGGAAGCGTGTGCTTGCGGTGCAGAAATGAGTGTTCGTGATGGTGAAAGTGCCAAAAATGTATCTTAATTCTGTCCTTCTGACAGGTCACCTCCTTATCTTGTGACTCGTTAGTCTTTGGGGTTTTTTAAATTGCCATTTATTCTTTGCTTTCAGTGTTTAGGCCACATTATAACCAGGTTTGGGCCACGTTTAACATGTTGCAGGTAAATCCTATGACAAGTGGAAAAATTAGCATCCTTGTGAGCATTTCCATGGGGCCAATGCCTCACAGAATCACAGAATGGTTGAGGTGGGAAGGGACCTCTGGAGGTTCACCTGGTCCAATCCCCCTGCTCAAGCAGGGCCACCCAGAGCCGGTTGCCCAGGACCATGCCCAGATGGCTTTTGAGTACCTCCAGGGGTGGAGCCTACACAACATCTCTGGGCAACCTGTGCCAGTGCTCGATCACCTTCACAGTGACATAATGTTTCCTGATGTTCAGAGGGAACCTCCCGTGTTTCAGTTTTTCAGTTTGTGCCCATTGCCTCTGGTCCTGTCACTGGGCACCACTGAGCAGAGCCTGGCTCCCTCCTCTTTGCACCCTCCCTTCAGGTGTTTATATACATTGATGAGATCCCCCTGAGCCTTCTCTTCTCCAGGCTGAACAGTCCCAGCTCTCCCAGCCTCTCCTCACAGGACACATGCTCCAGTCCCTTTGTTTATGCAGCCTTTCACTGGATGCTCTCCAGTATGTCCATGTCTCTCTTGTACTGGAGAGCCCAGAACTGGACACTGCTCCAAGTATGGCCTCACCAGTGTTGAGTGGAGGAGAGGGATCCTCTCCCTCGACCTGATGGCAATACTTTGTGTAACGCAGCCCAGGACACCACTAGCCTTCTTTTCCACAGGGGCACATGGCTGTTTGTGTTCAAGTTGGTGTCCACCAGGTCCACCAAGCTGCTTTCCAGTGGGTCAGCCCCACCATGTACTGGTGCCTGGGGTTGTTCCTCCCCAGGTACAGGACTTTGCACTTCCCCTCGCTGAACTGCATGAGGTTCCTGTCATCCCATTTCTCCAGCCTATTTAGGTCCCTTTGGATGGCAGCATGACGCTCTGCTGTATCAGCCACTCCTCCCAGATCGGTGTTATCTGCAAATTGGCAGAGGGTGCACTCTGCCCCATCACCCAGGCCATTAATGGAGATGTTGAAGAGGATTGGACCCAGTATTGACCCCTGGGGTACACCGGTAGTTACTGCTCTCCAGCTAGGCTTTGAGCTGCTGATCACCACCCCCTGGGCCCAGCCATTCATCCAGTTTTCAACCCACCTCAACACCTCAGCATCCTCTGCTGATTTATCTACCCAGCACTCGCATGCAAGTAAGTGGGGTGCTCTCTGCTTTATTGTGGGAAAGGAAACCTCAAAGAAGGCACAGCGAACAGCTGGAGACCTTGGCACCTGATTTTTTTCAGAGCATTTCATTGTTGCTTGCTCAAAGCGTGGCTGCAATGGGCTGTAGCACCAGCCCCAAGTGCTCAGCATTTTGCATTTCCACCTCCCCAGCCCCAGATCCCGCAGACTTTTAGGAGAAGGTGGGTCCAGCCCATTGTGGAGTAAAAAGTTTCCTCAATGAAAACCTTCCTTAATAAAAGCCTCCCTTAGCAGGGGTGGTCAGAGCGAGCTCTAGCTTTTGTGGCTGTTGCCACCTCAGTGTGGGCAGAGCAAAGAGAGCAATCCGTTCGCACCACAACAGTGATTCACCCGCAGAGCGTTGCCCACGCGGCGCCAAGCACGGCACGGTCTCGGGGAGAAAGCAGTCAGCTAAAGGCTGCTGCACACCCCTGCACGTGGAATGTCTGCGCGCGGGACCTGGGCTGACCTCGTACAGTTTTAATGTTGGCACCTCCTAATTTATAAGACTAGGAATGCGACTTTAACATGGCTTTTTGCTGTTGCTTTTGTTACTCCCCTCTTCTTTTCATGCTGCTTAGGAGAGCAAGCAGGAGAATCATAGAATCATAGAATCACTTTGGTTGGAAAAGACCTTTGAGATCATCGAGTCCAACCTTTAACCTAACCCTGCCATCCCACCACTAAACCATGTCCCTGAGCACCTCATCTATTCTTCTTTTAAATACCTCCAGGGAGAAGAACTCTACCACCTCCCTGGGCAGCCCATTCCAGAGCCTGACAACCCTTTCGGTGAAGAAGTTTTTCCTAATGTCTAGCCTAAACCTGCTCTGGCGCAGCTTCAAACCATTAAAGAAGAAGACATGGCAGGAAGATGTGGCGCCGTGATGCTCACCAGTGCCAGCCACCAGCACAGCCACGGCGCAGACCTCTGTGCCCTGCTGTGGCACTTGCCATCGATCTGGGGAGACGAGGAGCACCACGGGCTGGTTGCTTCACAGCCGCTCCCCAGACAGCAAGGGAAAGCAGAGGTGTGGGTGCACATCGGTTCCTGCCGGAATACATGTGCAACTGATTGCGGGCTGCCCTCCTGGAGCTGTCAGCATCTCGCGGGACCTCTGCGGGTCCAGCCAGTGCCGGGTCCTCCCAGGGACCCCACTGGTCCTGCTTGCAAGTATTGTGCAGCAGCATATGGATGAGACCCTTGGGGAACTGGGGGCAAACACTAACATTTCTACTGAGTACTGATATTCTGGGGGGACCTGCAGCTTGGCTGGAGGATGTGGGAATTTCATGCATTGAGCAAAAAGCCGATGGCCACATCCTTGTAAGCACATCCCTCTGTCACGGTTGGCTCCCTTGGGAGGGTAGCACATCTCTGCAGAACCACAGCATTATTTTTTCACATATGAAAGGGAATGTTTCTCTTTAATCTTACTTTCAGAAATCACGAAACCATTTTTAGGTGGAACTTTCCAGCAGCGCTCACCCTGAGGCAGTCTTTCCACAAAAACAGCCCCAAACCCAAACCATACCTGTCTGGCCAAAGCTATACAGCCCTGAAAGACATCGCACTATAGAAAATGCTGGGGACACATAACGACAGCGAGTGCCGCCAGCCCAGCCTCCCGCGCTGCTCCCAAACAGTGCCTGCTCCCACCCAGCAGCCAGCCCAGGCTCAGCCCCTGCTCATGGCACCTGGGGGGCTCTCCCAGCAATGCGGCGGGGCATCCCACAGGATGGACATAGGACATCTGTGTGTATTGCAAATGTAAGGGAATTTTCCATTTAAAAACAGAATTGAGAGCCCAGGACACAAACACTTGTGTATGTCTGCGTGCACCTACATGTGTCTCCACGTACGAGAGGATTTCACCAGGAGCTGGGAAGCTGGAAATAGAGACCAGGCACTTCTGGGGCTGAATGATAAGTAGAGAACAACGCCTCAGGGTGAAACCTCCGCTTTGCCTTGCACCTTCCCCATGGAGGACCATGATCATGGGGGTAAGATTTTGCTCAAGGCTGCACAAAAAGTTGGCTGTTAGATAATAACCCCCTCGCAAAGGTTGGAAGCTGGTGGGGACAGGGAAGGGAGACGTTCTTGCACTGTTCAGTCGCATGGTGCAATTCTGGTGAGGGTCTTGGTGATATTCCCCAACAAAATGGTACCAAACCCCTCTGCAGGTCCTGCATGGGGGCCAGCCCCGCACTTCTCTGCAGGTCCGTTCCCTGGCAGAGCTTTTCCCCTGAAGTCCACTTCTGGGTGGCCATGTGCTTCACCAAACCCTCCACAGCTTCTGCTCCTTCTCTCTCTGCTGTGTTGTGGCTCTGTGCATCGACATAAGAAAATGTGCCGCTTATAGAATCATAGAATCATAGAATGTTTAGGGTTGGAAGGGACCACTAGTGGTCATCTAGTCCAACCCCCCTGCAGTGAGCAGGGACACTGCTAACTAGATCAGATTGCTCAGAGCCCCATCCAACCTGGCCTTGAATGTTTCCAGGGATGGGGCCTCCACTACCTCTCTGGGCAACCTGTTCCAGTGTTTTACCACCCTCATTGTAAAAAATTTCTTCCTTACCTCTAGCCTGAACCTACCCTGTTCTAGTTTAAAACCATTTCCCCTTGTCCTAACACAGCTGGCCCTACGAAAAAGACGTTCCCCATCTTTCCTATAGGCCCCCTTTAGGTACTGGAAGGCCGCAATCAGGTCTCCCCGTAGCCTCCTTTTCTCCAGGCTGAACAAGCCCAACTCTCTCAGCCTGTCCTCATAGGAGAGGTGCTCCAGCCCTCGGATCATTTTTGTAGCCCTCCTCTGGACCCGTTCCAACAGTTCCATGTCCTTCTTGTGCTGAGGGCTCCAGAGCTGGACGCAGTACTCCAGGTGAGGCCTCACCAGAGCAGAGTAGAGGGGCAGAATCACCTCCCTCGACCTGCTAGCCACACTCCTCCTGATGCAGCCCAGAGTACGGTTGGCCTTCTGGGCTGCCAGCGCACATTGCCGGCTCATGTCCAGCTTTTCATCCACCAGCACCCCCAAGTCCCTCTCGGCAGGGCTGCTCTCGATCCTTTCTTCCCCCAGCCTGTATTGATACTGGGGGTTACCCCAACCCAGGTGCTTAAACCAAATTGACTTAAACCCCTAACATTTAACCAGATTGAACTTTGGTGATTCTTCAAATATCTGGATTATATTGAAGGATTTATTTTGCAGTCAGCAAATTTTACATTTTAAGGGCTTACAAGTAAGACCAGACCATCTTAAACCAAACCACCTTAAATGCCCAGAGTTTTCAGGATTTGTTGGCTAAATATTGTTTTAATGTGTTTATCACATGCCTTTGCTTCTCCGCTCTCCTCTCCTGAGCCCAGGTTGTGGTTGCTCTCCTCCCTTGCACGCCTGGGAATATGGTGACCAAATTACTTCTTCATAGTGGAAATTTTACTTCCTGGGGTTTCACTCACTTTTAACATATTAATGGAGACCACAACATTTTAGCTGCTAATGCTTATTGAAAACACTTGAGTCTCGGGGCTCTAATGTAGCTATGTTTGATGCTTAATGCTTTGAAAGATTTGTGATCATGAAGAGTTTGGTCTGACAGCATAATTGCGAGTGGAGAGACTTCTGAACACTCCACAAAAACTAGGGGGAAAAAAAAAATGTTACAAGCTTTTGTACCTTTGGGGAAGTTTTCTATGTACATGGTAGATACAGAAAATGGACCTCAAAATGAAGGTTTTTTGGGGGAAAAGCAGAACTGGACGTTAGCGTAAGAGAACCAAGACACAACAAATCCCCTCAATACACATAAAAATAGAGTCTGCTCAGCATCATATTGAGCCACCCCAAAAAGCCATGAGCCGCATCTTAACCCAAGCAAGAGGGCTGGCCATGGCTTGCTCCAAGCCCCTTCTTACTGGGAAGGCTTTGCACAAGTGGGAAGTGCCAACACTTCCAACACGGGGACTCCTAGAGGCAGGGATAATTCCCTTCCGTTTGCCGTCATAGATACACCCTGCTCGCCACCCTTGCTTCTGCACAGATTTTACCTCTGCCATGAGATGCAGAGGAATGATTTGCATCTCACAGATAGGGGTCATAAAATCTTAGAGTCGTTTAGGTTGGAAAAGACCTTTAAGATCATCAAGTCCAACTGTTAACCTAACCCTGCTATTCTACCACTAAACCATGTCCCCAGGTACCTTGTCTACCCGGCAGCCTGTTCCAATGCTTGATAACCCTTCCGGTGAAGAAATTTTCCCTAATGTCCAAACTAAACCTCCCCTGGTACAACCTGAGGCCATTTCCCCTTGTCCTATCATGATGTTAATAGAATCATAGAATCATTTCGTTGGAAAAGACCTTTGAGATCATTGAGTCCAATCATACCTGTCCACTGCTAAACCATGTCTCTACGTACCTCATCTACCCCTCTTTGGATCCATCCAGGGATGGGGACTCGACCACTTCCCTGGGCAGCCTGTTCCAGTGCTTGACAACCCTTTCAGTGAAGAAATTTTTCCTAATATCTAGTCTAAACCTCCCCTGGAGCACCTTGAGGCCATTTCCTCTTGTGCTGGCCACACTATTCCTGATACAAGCCAGGATGCTTGTTGGCCTTCTTGGCCACCTGGGCACACTGCCAGCTCATATTCAGTTGGCTGTCAACCAACACCCCCAGGTCCTTTTCCACCAGGCAGCTTTCCAGCCACTCTTCCCCAAGCCTGTAGCGCTGCATGGGGTTGTTGTCACCCAAGTGCAGGACCCGGCACTTGGCCTTGTTGAACCTCATACAGTTGGCCTCAGCCCATCGATCCAGCCTGTCCAGGTGCCTCTGCAGAGCCCTCTTCACCTCGAGCAGATCGACACTCCCACCCAGTTTGGTGTCATCTGCAAACTTACTGAGGGTGCACTCAATCCCCTCATCCAGATCATTGATAAAGATGTTAAACAGAACTGGCCCCAACACTGAGCCCTGGGGAACACCACTTGTGACCGTCAGAGGCAGGCAATGAGGTGGTCTGGTTTGCTTTCTTTACAAAATGCAGTTGTATGGTTTAGCATCACGGAGGCAGAAATCTAGATGCGGGATGTTGCCTGTGAGCCATGCTGGAAACTTATAGAGACTGTTAAAGCAATGAATTTGTTATTCAACGAGTATTTTGCTTGTGACAAAATACCGTGTGGCTTAGCGTGTTGTCGAAGCGAGTTTCTGATTTTTTTCTTTTTTTTTTTTTTTTTGGTTTGGCTCTCCGCCAGCCTTAATTGTCTGCAGCAACCCATGCAGTTCAGAGCTGTTAAAATGTGTAATCTCGAAACATGCAGTCAGAAAGAAGCATTTTGTTCTTCACACCCCCTGATCAAAGTCCAACCTCGAAATTGTCTAAAATCCTGATTACTCTGAAATCATTTTCAAATGCAGGAACAGGTCTCCATCCTTACACAGGTATGACAGCATGCTGCTGGCTCTTCAGTACCATCACATACACTGCACGTGGGTGTTGCATCGTCTACCACTGACGACCCTCAAGCGAGCAGGAATTTAGCTGTCTTGCTAAATGTGTCCTTAACTGCCGGCTCCCTATAACCGTGCGAATGTCCCTGCTTAGGAGGGGACGTCACCGCTCTGCTCGCATATGGTTGATGTCAGAATGAGTCAAAGCTTGGCTGATAGAAAGTGGGAATAGCGACAAATATTTCTAAAAGGACAAGAAACAAAGGGTATTTTTTTTCAAGAGCTGAGGGAAATTTGAGGGAGGCCAGTAATTTCCCGTCTCTCCAGCACTGTAGTCATCTGATGAATTCTTTTGGCCTTGACCATTGATTACTAGACACACAATTTCACATCATGTGACCTGTTCGCCATGGCCTTATTTGGTTTTTTTCTAAAAAGAAAAAAATGCATTCAAGTAGTCTGAGACAATAGAGTCATCGTCCTAATCTGATTTAAATGCCACCTCCTAAGAAGGATAAAATTAGTATTTACTAGAAATGAAGACAGTGTAGTTTCAATAGCTAGACTTTGATACTCCTCCGAAGGTGTAGATAAGGATACGCACTGTCTCCCCACCCACATTTGGTTCATAAATTAATAGCCTGGCTATGGCTGGCGGACCGAATGCCTCTCGCTGTGAAAAAGCAGTTTCTGCCTTCAGCTCTTTCTGGTAACAGGGAACAAAAGGTCTGGCCACTGCCATGTTATCCCAGCCACTGCCACCAGTGGGATGCCTCTGAGCGGCTGGCCGGTCCCACCACCCTCCCAATGGTGCCCGAAGATGCCCAGGGCTTGCAGCAGGAGCTGCCTCGCTGCACGTCGCCGGTTGGAGCCGTGTTTGGTTTACAGGCTCTGTATGCACAGGTGACACAGCAAACCCTCTGTGGCCAGACCCAAAGCCAGACTCACCAACAGGGGTAGGCATTTGCCTGCTGGCTTCATGCTGCTGGGTCAGGCTCCTGCACCAAAATCATTCTTAATTTCAACGCTTGCATGGTTCTTACTTTGCAGTCAGTCATTCCCACTATTTGTTTTGCACAGCTGGTCTGTCAGTTAAAAAATATGTTTTTTTCCGGTGCGATGTGTGTTTACAATGAGATTAGTGTTTGTAATTGGGTGCAGACTGGCGTGAGGATGGGGGTGAAGATGGTTTCATACTCAGAAGCACATTTTCTTCTTGAGATGTGAACATCTTCATCTCACTCTCCGAGGCAGAGCATATCTGTGGGTGGACTCCCTATGGCTGCCTGGGTCCAAGGGCTTGTGCACCGTCATGTGGGGCTCTTGTGAAAGGAGGCGGCTTTGTAAAATGTGCCAGGCTCAACAGGGAAAAGGTACTTACCACTTGGATGACCCAGTTTTTCATCAGAAACCAGTCTGAGGTGAAAGAAAGTTACCGCACTGGGGCTCTTTGGTAAGGTCTACTGAGCAAACGCTAATTAGATTCAAATTCATGCACGGGGTATAGGCTTTTGTGGGAAGAAATACCCCTGAGGAGAGAGACCATGCTCCCTGCAGGGCAAGCGGCAAGCGGCTCCACAGCGGGGAGGTTGAATGGACATCCCTCGAGCCACCCAGCTCAAGAGGCGGTGAAGCACATCCTCAGACTAATCGAAAAGTTTGCTTAAAGATCATTTCCTCCAAGGAACCGTTTGTTAACGTGCCTGCCTGCTGCCAGCTGCGACGGTGCTGCCCGCTGGCGAGGAGCAGGGTGGCGAGGGGTAATGCTGCAGAGGGGTGGGACAGCCCCACCGGAGGAAGGGAGTGTGCCAAGGTGCAAACTCACCCCTTGCAGGTGGCGTTGAACATGCAGGGAGTCTGCAGGGCCTCGGCACTCAGCCCTCAGCAGGGCGATGCTGGGGACAAGCCCTGGCACAGGGGGGGCAGCATGTTAACACCTCTGGGGCTTCCAGGAGGAGCGGGAAGGGACCACGGACCCACCACAGCCATGGTGATGCTGGTCCCATTATAAGATGCTCCA
Source organism: Egretta garzetta (assembly GCF_000687185.1). Taxonomy (NCBI): domain Eukaryota; kingdom Metazoa; phylum Chordata; class Aves; order Pelecaniformes; family Ardeidae; genus Egretta; species Egretta garzetta. The sequence continues at coordinate 75,733 of NW_009260344.1, read as the reverse complement.
GTGTCTATAGGGGGAAAGTCACCTTGCTGTCGCTCCTGCAGCAGGGAAGATGAGAGAAGAGCGACTTTTGAGTTTCTCATGGCGGGCATTTCTCTAGGCTTCAGCTGAGGAGGGCAGAGCTGTCAACAGGTCCTGGTGCAGATTCACAGAGGTGGTGGAGGGAGGAAGTGGTTGCTCTCATCTCCGGATGATCTGCTGCTGCACACCAATGCAAAGCCTTGTACGAGGCCCATGACAGAGTTTGTGTAGGCAAGGAGGGATGGGGAGTTAGTGGAAAAAAACATTTAAGGGAAGAAAAGCAATTTTTGAAGGGGGGGGAAAAAAAGCCATCCCACATCACCTGTGGGTTTGAGACAAGTTGGTGCGGCCCTGCTTGGTGCAGATCAAGCATGGCAAAGGCCAGCTCAGTTACTTCTTCACACAGCAGCCATTGACTCTGGGACCAAAGGGGATGCTTAGGTGATGGGGAGCTGGCCTGGGCAGTGGGAGGCCTCCTTGCCCTGTGGGGAAGATGTTGATGGGACAGGGACAGATGGGGCTGCTGCGCACTGGAGCTGCCTCTGCACCCCAGGATGCTGTCGTGGTTTAACCTGGCTGGCAACTCAGCACCACGCAGCTGCTTGCTCACTCCCCGCCTCCTGGGATGGGGGAGAGAATCGGAGAAAAGAAAAAAAGACCCGTGGGCTGAGATAGAGGCAGTTTAATAAGAGAGAAGAATAACAATAGTGATAATAATAACGGTAAGAAAATATACAGAATATATAAAACAAGTGATGCACAATGCAATTGCTCACCACCTGCTGACCGATGCCCAGCCCGTCCCGAGCCGCTATCACTCTCCCCAAGCCGCGATCACTCTGACTGCAACCGCCCGCTGACCAATGCCCAGCCCGTCCCAAGCCGCTATCACTCTCCCCAAGTCGCGATCACTCTGCCTGCAACTGACCGACTAACTCCCCCAAGCATGACGTTATATGGTATGGAATAGCTCTTTGGTCAGTTTGGGTTAGCTGTCCTGGCTGTGCTCCCTCCCAGCTTGTTATGCACCTGGCCAAGGAGGAGAAGCTCAAAAAGTCCTTGAGTAGTCTGAGCACTACTTAGCAACAGCTGAAAACATCAGTGTGTTATCAACATTCTTCTAGTACTAAATACAAAACACAGCGCTATGCTAGCTACTATGAAGAAAATTAACTCTATCCCAGCCAAAACCAGGACAGATGCCCAGACAGGAGATGGACCAATGAGGCTGAGTACATCAGCCCATGTTGGCCAAGGGACTTGGTTTTGCCCAGGAGTCTGGTCTTGTGTGAGAGGGCCGGTAGGGTGGAAGAGGGCAGAAGTGCAGGAGAAGGAGCCAGGTTCCTTCTCTTCCTGAGCCCATCTGAAGCAGGGAGGGGGCATGGAGGAGGAGAGGGGTGCTGGGCCCCAACTCACATCCTCTCCATAGTCAGAGATGCCAAAGAAACATTGGTTTACAGCAAGAGATTAGGAAAAGGGAGAGACAGCAAAAATAGGTTTTAATCCTCAGATGCTATTTTGGGGATACTTAGAGGTGAAACCTGCCTCTCCCCACCACCCCTTGGAAGCAGGCTTACCCTCCCATACACACGAGAGATGCCGGGTTGGGTTTACGCACGATCAGCGATTATGTACTGCATTAATTGCCACTTACTAAAGGAATTAGATTTATTAATAGGAAAGATAGGGAAAAAATACATGCATGAAACGCCCACCACAAATTACAGGTAAGCGTGCCCTCACGGCCAGATGTGAAAAGTCACAACCCAGAGCACACCTTGCTCAAGCACTCGTTTTCCAAATGGGCAGAAGCAAATGGCAGCTGCCTGCGGCAGCAGCTTTTGGGGTTCATGGCTGGAAATAGAGGGGACCGGCAGAGAGAACCGGCTCCCCGGTGCCACTAGAGGTCACCGTTTCAACGAGGCACCGGCCCCGGGGGCTCTGCCGGGACGGGGGTGCAGGGAACCTCTTACCAACACGGGGTTCCACTGGTGTTTACGTGCGGGGGGTTTTCAGGAGCAAGCACCCACGGTCCAGCCTTTGCGAACACTCCGGGAAAGGTTTGTTGAAGCAGGGCCATGTAAAGGAGGGAGGGGGGGAAAAAAATCAGAGGTTTGTGCCTGGAGAGCGAGGATTTCTTGAGTCACTTTGCTATACTTGATATACCACCACTAGTTGTTAGTATCATAATTAAATATTTCAATCAAACCTAATTCTGCTTACCTGGTTAGAGAAATTAAAAGCATTAAATTAAAAAATGCTTTTCTTTGGAGCTTCTTCAACTCAAAGTATCTTTTGAAGGACAGCTTCCACAGCTTCCTAGGCAAAACCTTCCCTGCCACAGCTCTTGGAAGCAGATTTTTTTTCAGAAAGCTTCAGTGCCAAGTGTCTCCCACACTGGCTTTTCTATCAAACTCATCTTCCCATTTCCTTACCTCCACCCCACAGCAAGGGGGAGGGCAGAAACGGGGTCTCAGCCTTGGTGGGGCTTTTTGGCAGTCACTGCACTGAAATCTTTCCTTCAAAATCTTTGCTCCTTATTGTGTCCTCATTAAAGACATTGAAGTAAGAGAGGTGTTGAACTTGCCCAAGGGAAATACCTACAATCAGGCGGTTGTTTATGTTTTTCCCAGAGTTTCCCCCATCTCCTTCGTTGGATGTTTTCACTCTTGCCTGAAGTTCAGGTCCTCAGCCTCTTTGGGGATGGAGGGCTCGCATTTATGTGCCTCAAAGCTTTCTGGGTAGGGTAAAATTTAAAAGTAAGTAACCATCATGGTTTTAGCCAGGTTTCGCTTTGAATCGCTGGCTTACATCAAAGCAAAACTGAGAAAAAGCCTTGGGCTAACTCTCATGATCTTAAACCTTGGACTATCACACATCTTCACTTAGAGTGAAATTATTCAGAGCCAATGCTGGCAGCTATTGCTCCTGTTAGAAACCAGACGAAACACCCTCGATTTCAGTGGTGAAACTGAGAGCAGGATTTGTTTTTAGTGGCTACCCCCATATTTAGCTGGTGGAAATGCCGGTAGCGATCACCACCGACATCGAGCAAACCCGCTCTTGCTTTCCAAGACAGCACCCTCTGCCGAGCCGCCACTCTCATGACGCTGCTTTTGGGGGAAGACCTGGACCTAAAGCCCTCCATGAAACTGGGAAATGCTACACGGTGAAGAGGGTGGGGGGGAGTTTTGGCCAGTGGAAGGCGGTGGGTGTTGGGCACCAGGGAGCAAAACCCAGGCATGGGTTGAGCAAGACCCAAAAACCAGGTATGGCCGAGGCTGGCATCCAAAACACCTTTCCCTTAGGAAGCCAAGCTGCTGCGGGGCTGTGAGAGGATCTTTTCCCATGAAATTTCCTATAGAAAAATCCATTTTTCTTGTGCTGCAAATGCTTGGCAGCACTGTTCTGCCTCAATGCTGTCACCACATCTGGGTACCATAACACTGGTGGGCAGATTCGGGACAGGCAAAATCTTCTCCCTTTGCAGCTCGTAAGCCAGTGCTGCTTCTTTTATCACACCTCAAAGGCCCCAGCTGCTTTATTTTACAAATGAGTCTCGGTTTCAGTAGGGAAAATGTAATGCACCCGCAGGACCAGGTAGCCACCGAGCTCCCAGTTTGCAGCCATTCTCCCAGCTGCCAGGGCTTGCAGGAGGAGATGGAGGAGGAGGTCCAGGGCCCTGCAGCACGGGAGACTTATCAGGAGGATGCTGCTGTACCGATTATTTCTGGTCCCACATGTGCCCTTGTTCTCCCAGTCTGAACCCCGGGGGCCAGCAGGCGTTTTTGCATCCCCAAAGCGTTTTCGCAAGCTTTGCAGGCACACGTGAACAGCCTGTGTACAGGCAGTCCCAAGGACTTCTGCAGCCATTCAGCTGCTTGGCACCTCCTGGGTCATGGCAGGAGGTGGGGGAGTGGATATTGCTGCCTGGTAAACAAAAAGGCACTGGTGTACATGCTCCAGTTTAATTTCTTGTCATAGTCCTCACTATACAAGGCCAGGTGTGGGGACCGGGAGGAGGAGAAGAAAAGATGCCAGCGGGAGGAAGCACAACCACCCCCGGGGGCAGTGGGACCTTGATGTCTGGAGGGCACCCATGGGTGTTACAGCATTTAAAGGTGTCATCTGGCACCAGGGCCCGCACGGGTGTGGGAGAGCCCCAGACCTCACAACCAGAGCCAACGCTGACGCCTTTCCCAAGGCGCAGAGGTGATCTTCTTGGTGGATGGGAAACATGAAGCCAAGGGAGGTGAAGGTCCCACTACTCTCAGCCGGAGCGGGTGGTGCCTCAAACACGGGGCCGCGCTTTCCTCCCCTTGTCAGGAAACCTCCTACAGAGGCTGCGGAGAATCGGTGGGAAAATCGTGATAATAAACACCGGTTCATCGGACTGAAATTATCAGAAGAAGCCAGTGCAGCTTCACTGCGGTTTACGTCCATTTAATAAAAATCTGCTTTTCATCTCCCTCTGAAGGCACGTGACCCCAGTGATTGAAAGCAGGCCAGGAGAAGCCCGAAGGAAAAAACCCACCGTAGGGATGGGACAAACTCCGGTACAGGCAAGCTCGGTGCTGATTAGAGACCATAAACACTTAGACAGAAATAACAGGGCGAGATGAGGTGCTGGAAAAGTGCTTGTAGGAGCCAGAGGAGAAGGTGAACTGCAAACTGATACGAGGCCCCGTCCGGCACCAGGAGGCCATAGCAGGCTCCTTCACCTACCGTTTGATATTGAGGGAGGCTGGGGGACAAGGTCTTAAGGAACAAGCAAGGATCTCGATGCGTTTCAGCTTTGTACTGCTCTTGACCGCTCTGTTGACAACTGGTGTGGCAAGATCAGAGCAAGGCAGAGATGAGAAGATGGCCCAGATCCTTTTTTTTTTTTTTTAATTCAGGCATTAAATGGAAATCTGGAAGACCTGCTTGTACCACAGAAGCAGGTACTTTCGAGAAACTTTGAAACGACAAGCTGGTTAGAGGAAAAACATACAGTAAAATTATTGTGGACACCCAAGCTAAAAAATGGTTCCCACAAGTGCCATCTTTAAAGATTACATACCAAATCCAAGAAATAAAAGCAATGGATCCATATTCTTTTTTAATTTTGTGATCAAATGGTCAGGCTTTACTAATATTACCAATGGCATGTTGGGAAAGGGTTGCTGGTAAGATCTGTTCCAGCCTTACCTAACTCTTGATAAGAGTTAGCAAGCAACATTGATTGACAGAATTCAATTAATTAGAGGCAGGTTTTAAGGATCACAGACTTGCCTTTAATAGGGAAGTTAATCTTAGTTAACACCTTAATCCATCTCAAAAATCAAGCATCAGAAAGAAACAAAAGCTCCTCCCAGAAATCCCCCAAACTCTTTACATTCTTCTACTTGCAGAGATATAAATGGCTTCAGCATTTTGAATCTACTCAGGAAAATTAAATTGATGGCATTTTGACAGACTGTGGGTATTTTGAATGTAAAAGTACGGCATGAATGCTTCTTGAATGAAATCACTGTGTTTGTGTGGGTGAGATTCAGGATCTCTGGGTTCACCCACTTACACTGAGATGTCTGCAAAGCAGGTGTCTTCACAGGAGAAAAAAAATCTCAACTGTAATATTGAGACCCAGCCAGTAGAGCTGAGGAAAGACAAAACTCTGGAATTTCAGGTGGAGAAAAAAAAAGTAGGGGAAAGTTACAATCTGGTAGCCTGGAGAGTGAATTTTAAAAGAGCACAGCTCCATTTGCTGTTATTTCTCAGATTTGGGACATAATCCTGCTCTGATTTAAGTCAACGGGAGTTTTGCTATTGACTTCAGAGGGACCAGAATCAGGCACTTTGTCTGCTCCAGACTTGACTGTTTTATTTGGAAATATAACTTTTTTAAAACACACACTTTTCTCTTAAAATGCTACAAAGTAGAGTAAGTAATTACATTAGGCTCTACCTGAAGCTCCAGAGAATTAATACAAAGGCTGCTTGGCTCTTGCCAACTTTCACTATTACAATTTTACTAGCACCATATGCAGCACTACCTTACCTGCTTGTTTCACTTAGTGAAGTCATTGGGGGTTTTCGGTTGGGGTTTTTTCTTTTTGTTGTTTTGGGTTTTTTTTTTTTTGTAAAGGAGCATGCAATATGCACAAACAAAAGCTCCAGGGAGTGGGGACCAGCTTGGTGGCCCATATGGTCTTAGTATCAAAGAAATCAGAGATGGAGCAGGTCTGTTTGCTCAGCAACCTTGTCCTTTTTGCAAAGGTGCAAGAGCTGGCTCAGGAAAAAATGCTCTTTTGGGTGGTTTCTGTTGCTTGCTGTCATGCAAGAAACTGTGAAGTGAGATTTCCGGTGTTCTTTTGAGCACCCCTGAGGACAAAAAGGAAAGGAGCTGCGAGGTAGGGAGAGGACTGGCTGTGTCAGCTTTGAGACGATGGAAAGGCTGGGGACAGTTTTATGAGGACAGACAGGGAAGGTTTTCTGCAGAGCAGAGTTTTCACCAGAAAAAGCTAATCCTGTGATTGTCATGTGACTAATTCCAATGCAGGAGAAGAACCGAATACAAATTGTAAACACAAGGCTTCACATAAAGACCGAATTGGAGGTTATTTGCCAACAGACAGCTTACTAAGACAGAGCAGAAGTTGATGAGGGATTTGTCACTGGTCTTGAAAATAAGGTGACATCTTCCAGCTCCTGCAGGTTTGCCCAGAAGGGACCTTCAGCTGCAGCAGGCTGAGGAGATGGACCTCAGCCTCGCCTGCGCCATGCCATGCAGTGGCATGTAAGCGGTCACAGCCATGGCAGTCCTATTTTTGTTTCATCCTAGTGAAAACACCCTGTGGCCAAGCCAATGAGGCTTTTGGCTCTGCCAGCATCCTGTGAGACTGTTGTACTTTGCTGCATTGCAGCGGCCTGATAGACCTTCTGGTTGAGTTGGGTCCTCCCCTACCTCTGCGCATGGTAAATGGACAAGAACCTGGTGGGCCTCACTTGAGGGCCAAGTGGTGTAAGCTGTGCAAAGGGCAGCCCATGAGCTTTTTTAGCCCTAAGGATTGCGAATGGTGAGGTGGGCAATGAGAGGGCCTGGGAGTCCAACAGGTGTCAGGAGGAAGCCGTGTTAGATGGAGCAGGGAGGTAGGGAACAGCAAAGGGAAGAAAGGGCTGGAAAAAGAAGACAGAGGTGGTAAACTCAAGGAAGTTTTAAGTTGTTTCTCAGAGATGGGTTTGGTGATTGAGTACAGTATATGGATAACTTCTGCCCGCTAAACAGAAGATTTGCTATAACAAAGAGCTCCATCGTTGAGCTCCAACTTAGTTTAGGCTGTCGCAAAATAAGGTTTTGTCTTCAGAAGCCAACCTGTATTGGCTACTCCTAGAGTCAGAGAGAAAAATCAAAGGATTTGTGAGGAAAGGTTAAAGGTTTGAAATTGAAGGTGCAGCTTTCAGCCTCATTTGGAATGTCCTACAGCTTAGTCCACAATGAGACCTGGGGGATTACTGCCAGTACGCTACCTTGCGATGCACAAGCACATTGAGCTGTGACCACTACAAGGCACAACCATGTGGAATTCAGACATGGGAGGCTTTAAGACACTGGCTAGCTAAGGCCGGCAAGCTTTGTTGCAAACTTGTTTCTGAACCCCAGCATAGCCTAATGCACCCTTATGAGTAAGAGCTAAGCTGGGACCAGCTTTCAGGATCTGGCAGAGCTGCCCTCTCTCTCTGCCTGGGTGAACAGACTGAATGGTTTGGGACATGCTTCTCCCTCGCTCTGGGGAAAAGGACCACAGAATCACAGAAATGTTGGTTGCACGGGACAGCTGGAGGTCACCTAGTCCAATCTCCCATCAAAGCAGGACTACCACCAACATTATACCACTCAGTCAGCCTTTATCTAGCCAAGTCATAAAAAGCTTCCAAGGAAGGAGGCACCACCACCTCTCTGGAGCACCTGGTGGAGGTGGTTTTCCTAATGGCCAGCGTGAACCTCCCCATCCACCATGTGTGGCCATTGCCCTTTGTTATGTCCTCTGGCACCACCAAGGAGAGTTTGGCTCTGTCGTCTTTGTAGTCCCAAAAAAGGATGCTGTACTCCAGCTGTGGATGCACCAGTGCTGGGAAAGAGAAGGGGAAACAGATGGTGCCAGCTCTTTCAGCCACAGCCTCATTTTGTGGGCCAGAGCATGGTGCAGGCACTGCCGTGCCTCCTCCCATGTCCTCACCGCTGGCTGTCAAAGGGGTCTAAATGGTTGACACAAACTAGGAGAAATGGGGCAATTTCAGTTACAGTTAAAGCTTTGGTGTCAAAACACCAGCGATCCCTCTTTTCAGGATCTGCATATAATTAGCCATGCTTATTCAGTAAATCAGAGCAGCACCCAACTTACGTCCCCTTGTTCCTTGAGTTCATGTTTCAGCCTAAGACTTACCAAAACATAGTTTTATATGCTAATTTCCTTCTACTAAACCCCTTACTGTATGTTGTTCATCGATACCAAGCGGTGTACATGTAAGAGTAGGCTAATATTCTGTCTATATTACCAACTTTATGAGTTCAAGAATTACAATGTGCTTGCTTTATTTAGGTGGTAAACTTTTTTAATGAGTCTGGAGGGTCCTTTACATAAAAGTAGTGACTCTAGCTTGGAATCTCTTTCCATGTTTATTAGAAATGTGTTTTACTTTACCTTGAAAAAAGCCAAGGAAACATGCAGCCTTAAAGTCTAATGAAGTAGTTACTCATGCAGTCAAAGTTCATAAATTTTAAATACATTTAATTTATAAATTGAAAACATAGCTTGCGCTGGCTTTTTCAAGATTATTGCTTGCCACGGGGGTTTTAGGATAGTTGCTGGGCCATGCTTGTTACCTCTTTCCTTTCAAGGCCACGACTGGATCTTCATGATTTGCTCACATTCATTCTGATGTTTTTGTTAAATAAAAAAAAAGTATTTTCAGAAAGGGAGCTCCTTACAATATTAAAAATCGTAACCCAGCCAGCAGTCTCTTTGTTCTCAATTTGATTTTGAGCTGACACTTTAATAGAGAGCTCTTTCTCATGGTGAGAAACCCTTTGTCCCTCTGGAGACCTCTTTTCTGAGCTAATTGCGGAGCGCAGTCCCTGCAGTGGCAGTCTGGGCTGGATTCCAGTCTCACACCAATAAAACCTCAGTGCCAGCCTGGGTTAGAAGCCCAGCTCCCAGGAACAGGGAATTTAGGGAAGGGGGGACACGAAGATACCAGCTCCCCACTTTTGCCCTCTGCAGTTGCTCATCCATCCCTTGTGAGCAACCCTGGCTGCCATTATTCATCCTACTTGCAAAGCAGTCTCGGGTACAAAACATGCCGTAGGGATGCCTGGCGCTCAGCAGGGCTCTGCCTGCATGAGGAGGAGGAGGTGAGAGGAGGACTCCAGCCTTATGCCAGCCGGGATTTCCCCCAGACGCCCCACTGGGCACCCTGCCTGGTGCCGGTGCCGCCATGAAGTGAGCCGGCAGCTAGCCAAGGACTGCAGGATCACTGCTCATTGACTCAAGAGTCACAGGAGGTCAGTTCTGGAGCTTCAGGTAACTTTACACGGATGTTTGTTATAGAAATGGCAATGTGCCTACGATAAGGGAAAGCATCGAGCCCACAATAATAGTGTTGGTATTTTACTGCTGTATCTTTAGATTTATATGGGCAATTCCCCCAAGCTTCTTTTAGCAATAAAGCAATACAGCTGTATTGAGAAAAAAAGAGTAGCAGGGCTCATCCTCCCCATCTCCATGCCCTCAAACCAGTCAATTATACCCAAGCCATTTTGGAAAGATATTTCTTTTACCTGGCCTCCAGTGACGAACGTGACACAATGTCCCTTGCCCGGGTACTTGCTGAGTCCCTGTCCTAACACTTAAAAAGATTTTTCCTACATGTAATTCACGTAAGGGCCACTTCTGCGTGGCTCAGCCGGACGGCTCCATCCTCAGCCGTGCAGGCACCTCCAGGGGCTTCTGCAAAAGGCAGCTGCGAGATGACGTCCTCCCAGCGACTGATTCACGTCCCTGCTCTGTCCCACCGCTTCTCCCGTCTCCTCCCTCCCCAAGCCCCACAGCCCCCACGTCCCTGCCCAGACGGTGGCACACGCCAGGCCCAGCCAGCGTGGGGAGCGGGGCCAGTAATTGGAAAGGGGAACTGCAAAGCACCAAAGCTTATCAACAGGCAGCAGGGGAGAGTTCAGCAGCCGTCCTCGGGGCCCCGGCCCGAGGTCTGGAGCGGGTTGGCAGCCTTTTGTTCGGCAGCACGGGGTGG
>NW_009260344.1:51834-65372 GCF_000687185.1 Egretta garzetta | reverse complement strand
GCCACCATGCACACAGAAGTAGCAGCTATTTTCTCATATATCTTTTACTCATTAACTGAATAGTCTAAATATAGCGCCAAATAGCACTAGCAAGAGATGGTGGGTGCCCTCTGTGGTCAGGTCTTCGCTGCCTGCCTACCTGCAAGCGCTGGTTTTCTGCGCCAGATCCTTCACTTTGCCAGTGCCCCATCAGGTGCCCTCTGCTCTCAGCCCTGGGGCGGACGGATAATTTGCATCACAGGTTGCTACCACCAGCACAGAAAAAATGGAGCCAGCTCCTCCCATGCTCCTGCCAGCCCGCCGTGCCCTGTGCAGTCCTTCCCTCCATCCCTGCGCCAACTCCTGACCAGATGATGTTGCTCCTGTCTGGATGTTTGGATAAACCAAGGCTCTTGGTGTGGCCGACATGAGTAAAACTCAGCAGTTCAAAGCCTGGCTCCTTCTGCAGGAGTTGTTCTCACTCATTACCCAGTACGGGTCCATCAGGAGCTCCCCAGTCTCAGCAGGGGAGGATTTAATCTTACCAGGAAGGTAAAATGGAAAGTATTGCCTCTGACGGGGGCTGGGAAACTTTCAGGACGTATCAGGAATATTTGATATGTTCATAGTCCGTGTTCCTGACTTCAGCCTCGGCTCAATGCCAGGTAGTAGTATCTCTACACCTGCCAACCACTCACTGCCAGCCAACATTTCCCCTTTGCTCAGCAACTTATTCAAAATAGTGGGCAAGTGGAGAAGACAGAAGGCTCCTCGTATCCCTGTTTGGATTTTAGGCTACATCCCAGCTATAGCTTCTGCAGGAATTACATGTGCCTGACTCTTTTCCCAGTTCTGTAAGAACTGAAAAAGATGGCCAAGGGAGAGAAATGAAATGCGCTTTGTCTGACAAAGAAAAAGGTTATGGATGTTTAAAGGTTTGTTGCCATATTCTAGGTAAAGGAATATGGTTGTGACCTCTTGCATGTTGAAATATGATGTCACTTGTCAGCTTATTATTGATTTCATTTGTTGCCCATTCCTAACAAAATAGGCTTTCCAATGAAGTAAAAATGCTAGATAGTCTCCAAAGCTCTTCAGAGGAGCAGCCTACCATGAGACTTTGTAATCTCTCTATGGGAATTCCTCAGCTCATCTGCCTCAGCGTGATTTCATTCCTTCTATTACCATACTTGAGGCAGCACAGCGTTTTACAGAGAGATAAAAGCTTGTAAGTGGCACGATACCCTCATCAGAAGCAATCTGCCTTTCAGTAAATGGCCTTGCATCCATCCTCCCTTGTTGACAGTTAATTTTTCTCAGTAGCTGGAAATCCGACTCTCCATTTCTTCTCTTGGGATAACAGTATGAGAAAAAAAGATGTCAGTGAGCAAATATTTGGTGGCGATGCCAAAGGAATCATGTGCTTTTGAGACAAAACTATCTTTACTTACAGCTAAGTAGACAGAGATTAAGTTATAAGGGATCCGGGCTCCTTGCCAATTCATCCCCATCTGCTTGTCAGGAACAAATGCTTCGTTATTTGGCTCGGTGAGGGAGCAAAGAGCAGGAGAGAGGGCGGTGGGCCATGGCCGTGCCCTCCCACAGGCACTTCCCCACCCACAAGGAGCTGCTCTTGCCTGGGACCTCCAGTACTAATGCTCCATGTTAGTGACAGAGGGAGGGCCAGGGCTGGCGTGCCAGCAGAGGTGGACACCATTCAGGAAAAAACATCTGGACAGAAGAGAAATGAATGAAGATGGGTATGCGAGGCTTAAGAAAAGCAAGGGTGCGTGGGGGAAATCAAGAAAGTCGAGAAGAAGAGAGATTTTCCCATGTCCCTGCAAGATCAAGGCATGTGGTGTCGCAGAGATACGGGCTGAGAGACTATGGGGGACTGTGAGCAACTGAAAGAGTTGGTAGTTCCTGGAGCTATGTTACTGTCTCACCAGTATACTGTGAAAAGTGTGAAAAACTGCAAGAAGAGCAAGCCCAAGAAACACCTACCCTTACCACAGCAGCAACATCAGCCTGTTTCTGCATCTTGTCCCACATATCAGAAGGCAAGCTGAAACAAGAAGCAGCCTTGAGTGAGTGGCAGATCGTTGCATGACACCTATGTTTGGGAGCTGAGGAAGTCCGGGCTGAATGTCTGTTGGATGGTGCGATGTCTGTTAGGTGATTTGACGACTGTTTGGACCACGGGGCTCGAAGGACATTGGTCAACATCTTTATGCCCAGTTGGCAGCTACTCAAAAGCAGAGCGCCCCAGGGGTTGATAGTGGTGCCAGTATCATTACTTACCCTCACCAAACACCTGAATGAGGAGGCAGAATGCAAATGCGTAAATGTACCGTCCTCAAACAAATCTGCGGATGGTACTAAACTAAAGGAGTGGCAGACAAGCCGAATGGTAGAGCGTCAATAAATAGACCTCAAAAACCTAAGAATGGCACCAGCAGAAACCCCATGAAGTTCAACATGGAGACCTGAGAAGTTCTGTGACTGGGACCCCAAGCTGAGCAGTAAGAGCTCTGCTGAAAAGGGCCTGGGGGTTATGGTGGGTGGCAAGAGGAGTATGAGACTACAGTAGGATCCCATTGCAAATAACTGCAAGTTGCATGCTCAGCAGTGCTGGCAGGAGGTTGGCCAGCAGATTGAACTGGACTCCTGCATGGCATCGGTTGGTCTGTGCCTGGAGTACAGAGTCCTCTTTAGGGACTCTGCTTCAAGGGGGATGTGTTAAAAATGGAGAGGTCAGAGTTGAGGGCTGCTACAGTGGTCCAGGGTCTGGAGCACAGCTGTAGTGTGAGAGAGGTGGAGGGAGCTGGGCTCATTTTGCCTGGTGAAGAGGAGCCCAAATGGTGATGGAACAGCAGCCTGCAGCTGCCTGAAGAGCAGGTACAAAGATGACAGAGCCAGACTCTCCTTGGTGGTGCCAGAGGATGCAACCAACAGGCAACGGCGACACACAGCAGATGGGAAGGTTCAGACTGGCCACTAGGAAAACCTTCTCCACCAGGTGCTCCAGAGAGGTGGTGGCAGCTCCTTCCTTGGAGACTTTTCACAACTTGACTAGATAAAGGCATAGCTGACCTAATAGTATAACATTGGTGGCAGTTCTGTTTCAAGTGGGGTGATCTCCAGGGTCCCATCCAACCAACATATGTGTGATTCTAGGATCTCATTTCTTTATGTAAAATTTATCAGTTTAGGTACTGGCCCACTTCACTAGCATTGGATGGCATTTCAGAGAAGTTGCAAACAATCAATGCAACACTACATAGATGTGAAGACACTTGCTGCCATCCAAACGCATCACCCAACTCAGAGCAACGAATGCCCGGGTTGCATATTCAGCCGCATGTATTTTCCATTCAGACACAAATACATAATGATGTCCTTTAGGAAGCCTTTCCCACTGCACCGGAGGTGCCGAGGCACGAGCAGGCTCAGTTGTTGATCGTCTGTATTTGCTTCCAGATTCACCATTTCTGACAGGCCAGGCCACCACAGATTGCCCTTTTTTTTTGGCTTGCAAAACTCCTGGAGCACACAATGTGCTCCAATCACAAACACAGCACTAAGAGGCACTACAGTCCATGCAAATCTAGAGACTGCACTGTCATATGCCTCGCCAGCCCGCCAGGCTACCGCTTGGCACTGGCTCATCTCTGTGAAGGGGGAACAGTATAGAAATTCATCCACATACCTTATCAAACATCCACATACCGTATATTGGCCAGTGCACCCAGTTTAAGTATCTGTGAATACAGCCACAGCACTGTCTAACGTCAGAATAGTAATCACCCTTTCCACAGTTAAATTTTCTGTTAGTTTAGGACAATAAGTGTTCTGTGCATTACAAAGTCATACTATTTAGAACACCTAATCTGAAAAAAAAAAAAAAAAAAAGCTGACTTGCAAAAATCTTGGCCCTGGCAGATTTTGTGTTGTGTTACCTTTCCGTTTTCTCAGCAGCACTGCACTGTATTCCTGCTCACCCAAATCCGAGAGCGGCAAACAAACACCTGAGCAGTGCAAAGTAACCTTTGCAGACCTACCCACCATGTAGGAGCGTTTATAGGTGATTTTCATTGTAAGTACCCTGAGATTCGCCTTGCTAGCAAACTAACATGTCAGGCGAGATTCTTTTCACTACAGCCTCTATTTTCTGCTCCGGCATGTCTGCGCAGTGATCATGCCTAGCATGGCAAGTGATCCTCCCAGGAAATGCACTGTAATTTCCAGAGAGAAAAGGTCACCGAGGGAGCCATCATCTTTTCACCAGAACTTCCCAAGCACTTCTGTCTCTTGTCTATGTAAATGACATGCATAGATTCTTTCATATCTGATCAACCTTCCTCCCACCAATCATAAATCAAAGAGGCAATTTTGCGTTTATCTGTAATCTGTGTGGTCTTCTTATCTTTGGTGGGGTGTGGAAGACTTAAATCAGAATGTAATTTGAAATGTCCAGAATTTCTCTTAGCTTACAATGAATCGATAACACAGAATAATAGAGATAATGATTCTCCTAACTGATGTTTTATACCCATTTTTGACATCCTAATCCCATTGATTGTTATTTTAATTAAGTTTTAGAGTAACCTCTGTCCTGTTACTGATTGGGACATATTGACAAAAATTTTTAGAGCATGTGAAGTGATGGCTTGGACAGGTTCTCACAGGAGATCTCTTACAAAAATCAGTAGGAGGACCCCTTGTTCCTGCTGCACTCCTTCTCTTGAATTATCTAAACACTCCTAAGAAACCACTTAGCAAAGGGCAACCTAAGAAAGAAATTTAGTTGCAAATGAGGCCAAATAAAATTATTAAACCAGTTTGTGGGAACTGGCAAAAATGACTTTTGTAGTCTACCCATTAGAAAAATGCACCTCTTGATTTTTTGTTAATCATTCAAATTTGGGTACTCAGAGACCCCACCCTCTAAAATATAGAAGGGAACTTCATTAGGGAAGGTGTTGTAGCAGGTTTGCTCGCTTTTCTCCCTCCTTTGAGAAAACAAAAAGCTTCATGCAAAGGATCTTAATATTTTTGTTGGCATAGGGCAAGTTTGTATTTACTGATCTGGCAAATCAGGTTCTATTTACAGTCACACACCACTGCTATGAAGACAAAGGCATTTGCATGGGACTATAAAACTACATGTATAATATTGTGTTGGTATTTTATTTTATTTTGGACATTTTTTTGTTACTCTTGGAGGAAAAGAAGTTACCCCATTTTGCGCCTTCTTCACTATCCACACCGCTTTCTCCCTCTTCTGTCTTCCACACGCTTGCCTGATCCCTTGCCTCCTTTTTACCCCACTTTACAGTATTATAATGAAGACGACATGGCCCTAGTTTACTTGTGAGAGTGTTATATGGGACAGTGTTAGAAGGTTTCCTTGTACTGCCTGCCTGAAAGCCACCTTTTACACTATCTTTTTGACTGTCAGGTCATCCTCCTAGGTGGCCACACTGGCCTCTCCCCATTCTGGCTGGGAGCCTCCTGCATCAGGATGGTTTTCCATCGCATCTTCGGCGCCTCTTTTAGGAGCCGACAGTTCTCCTGGGCTCCCTTTCCCATTAAAATTCCTTTCCACAAGACTGCATTTACCAATTCTTTGAGCGGGTCGAAGTCTTCTGGTTTAAGTTCATTAGTCCATTGCTTTCCGCTCCCTCGTCTCCTGAAACTCGACAGCTCTGCTGATTTGCGATCTTTTCCACCTAGATCACCTTCTTCCAGCAGCAGCCTCTCAATCAGTTTTCCCACGTTAACCAGCAGCAAACCGCCAGCCACCAGGTACAGCTGCGTACGCCTCATGTCACTGAAACAAAAAGCTCTCTTCATCCCCAAAACTTCAGGGAAGGGCTACACGGTGCAGTTGCCTCCCGAAAACATATCTAGGACAGAGTTTCTGCTGCTGTCAGATGTATCCTACAGGAGGTATAGGCATCACTTCCCCACATCCCCTTGCTGCATGCAGGGACCTGGTTTAAGGTATCAGTTCTCCGTGGCTGAAGGGGGATACTTGTGGCTCTGCAATCAGCCTCCCAGTCTCCATGCAAGCAATTCCCCTAGGAGCCAGGAACCAGCCCAAACACTTTGGCTCTATGCCGTCCCCCGCTCCCGTAAGCCCTAGGACGTAACAGGCTGGAAAGAGATGGGTCTGTGACCTTTAAAGCTGCGTGGACATCCTGTTCCTGAATCAATGGGCTTCTTTCCCCGGTAACAGGCAGTCAGACATTCAGATACGGTTACTGATTTTGCACAGCTCTCATCTTGGAGGCCGAATTTCTCTCTGAAGTCAATGGAAGCGTCATCAGGCACCCAGCAACACTGAAAGTCACATGCGGGTTGTCTTAATTAAGACAGGGCAACAAAAAAAACCCGCAAGAAACCCCACAAAAATCAAGGCATATAAATCCGAAATGCAGAGTTTACAAAAACAGGAAAAAAATAATTTTTGCCTGGATTTCTCCCAGAAACAGCCACTTATAATTTCGTTAGGCTGAAGAGCAAGAAAATTATCTTTTAGTTCTACCCACATAATTTTACATGGTATTTTAAACACAGTATTATTCGCCATAATTTTTCACTTCTAATTGTAAAGTTCTTTTCCTTCTTTTACTTCACAGAATCCCAGAATGGCAGGGGTTAGAAGGGACCTCAGGAGATCATCCAGTCCAACCCTCCTGCTAAAGCAGGCTCACCTAGAGCAGGTTGCACAGGACATCGTCCAGGCGGGCTTTGAATATCTCCAGAGAAGGAGTCTCCACAACCCCCCTGAGCAGCCTGTTCCAGTGCTTTGTAACCCTCTCTTCTAAGTGTTAAGCCTAAAAGAGCTAAGTAAAGCTCTTTTCAGTGTCAAATTCCCCCAGAATTAGAGGGCTGGATGTACTGAATTACCGTTACCGTTTAACACACATCCTGCTCCTCATCCCCTCTCTGTCCTGCTTTTGCTTTTCTCCGGCCATTTATTCCCTTCTTTCCTTTCCCTGCTTTCTACGTCAGGCTGTCAAGGAGAGAGCAGAGTCCAACTCCCGCAATGAAATGCTTCACCTGGGGAGCCTGCTGAGAGCAAAATTGATAAAGGACAGCACCAGCCCAGGCAATCTCACTCACAGCGGGCACTTGCGGGCGAAGCACTACCATAAAATGGAGCAGGGTTACTTGCCCGCCGCCTCCCAGCACAAGTCACCAGCCCTTGGCTGCTTCTTTCATGATCTTTTCACCCATCTCCTGCCCGGCACTGCTTGCTCTGACCCTGGTGCGAGAGGCAGGGATGGGCCACGTGGAGTAGCGTCTGCTGGGGGTGGGGGGATGAGCCCAGGTACATGCTCCAAACGTTGGCTGCTCAGCTGAAGCATGGCCCGGCCACAGGACTGCGGGAGGCCTTCCTCAGGCCACCTTCCTGCTGGTGGCATCCCGGGGAGGATGCCCGCCATCCCACCCGCCTCACTGGGTACGACAAAGGTCGGGACACAGGCGATGTGTAGCTGTTTCTGTAGCATCTGATAAGGGTAGCAGCCCGACGCTTGGTGTAATTTAGGACAACCTATACATCATTTTAGCTGGTGGATCCTGTGGATCTATTTTGGTGCGGGTTAGGTCCCAAGGGGTGGGGACACTATAACTCCAGCATCGCTTTGCCCCAATCCCGCTTTCTCTGCCATTTGAAAGTCCTGTGTATTAGAGGACACCTTTTCACCAGCTCAGGATTTTTTTTTTTATTTTGATAGGAATATTCCTCAGAGTTTGAAGGACCCCAGGGCCGAGATTTTTCCCTCAGTCCGGTTAGCCTAAAGAGTAGTCATGGGAGAAGCCTGGTGATGCAGGATAGGGAAACCATGCTCTGCCATCTACCCCCTTTCTTCAGTACTGGGAATGGGGGATGAAATTTAAAAGCTACAGATTTGAAACAAATAAAGAGATTTTTCTTACATAATTAATCATTTATTTGTCAAGGGAAGATACACTATGTCATAACTGAGACCAAAGTATTCTGAAATCGAAAAAGCCTTAAGCCTTTAAGAGGAACAGTCATGGTTGCAGTTGGATCACATTGACAAAGCAGGATAAAAAGTTACGGCAGATAACCTTTCTCATAGTTCAGGTCATAAAATTCCAGGAACTGAAGGGATTATTGAAAAACTCCCTTTCTAAACAGTGCTTCTTACGGAGCACTCTATAGTCGTCATTAGAGACGTAAATGCCAGGCGGTGCCAGACATCTGGTAGAGCAATTCCTGC
The DNA here is from genome assembly GCF_000687185.1 of Egretta garzetta. Lineage (NCBI taxonomy): Eukaryota > Metazoa > Chordata > Aves > Pelecaniformes > Ardeidae > Egretta > Egretta garzetta. The sequence continues at coordinate 57,135 of NW_009260344.1, read as the reverse complement.
AGTACTGGTGGGGAGAAATTGTTACTCTTTCTACGAGTCAATACCCATCATACCATTTACAAAATTCAAGGACCAAAATTAAGACCTAAGAAGCACAGTGCAAACTCAATGTACATGAACACTCATCTCCTAATTTGGCACATAATTCCCAATTGAAATTAGTGGGAAAATAGGAGTCTCAAAAGGATTTAGTTGTCTCAGTGCATTCACGGTTCTTGTCTAGATTTCCAGCAGCCACATCCCAAATCAGCTCTGCAGCCTTTACTGCCTTGTTCCAGGAAGGCTTCCCTTAATCTCTATTTCATAAACGTGATTTGCTTTACAATGGTGCAAAATTCACCACCAGGAAGTGTACTTGGGTAAAGGTCTTTTCTCAATGAATGTAGCTGATTGCACACGTTAATACACCGTGCCACAGAAGGATACAGGGTGAGGACAAAGTAGTTGAGAAATATGACCACAGATTAACTGCTAATAACCAGATGGTATCTGTGTGTGCGTGTCTGTGTGTTCCCATTTACAGATTAGAATCATTTTGATATAGATTATGACACAGAATTTTTCTTTTTTTTTTTTTTCCCCAGAAAAATCTAGTCAAAGATCCTGAACGGTCTCTTCTTGAAGGGAAAAAAAATACAGATTATTCTTTTCCCAGTTGATAGAAAACTGTGATCACCAAGAGTGATATTTAAGCTTGGAAACTTGGAAAAGCTTAGATATTTAAGCTTACAGTGAAACTATTAATTACTGACCATGCTCCCTGCTTTTGCTCTGGGGCTTACAGAGCTATAAAAAGAAACCATTCCCCTTTGTTTCATCCACAAACATATTCCTGTGTGAAGGTTTGTTTCTTCCCAATCCCTATAATTGGTACTAATGTGAACAGCAATTATATTATTACACACCGAGGGCCGAATAAGCTAATTGGTGCAGCCTGAACCAGACCCGCTCCGAATGTGGGAGACGTGGGCCAGTCAGGCAGCAATCTTCCCACACTTTCTTTTGTGCTGATTTAAAATCCACTGGGGACCTCATAGAAACCTTACCTATAGCAACTGCTGACGAGAGTCATAGATGCAGCTGCTCCCAAGGCCGGTAGTGCTCAGGCCGCACTAGCTGGTGCAGCGTGCCCCCTCTCCCTCCCAGAGGAGTCTGGTTCGTGTGTGCTGCAAGGCAGCAGCACATCCCTCTTGGCACACTCGCTTCTCCAAAAGCTCTGCCCCATTGCCTAGGCAGAGGAGTCAGCCGAACTGAATTTAACCTTAAATATACAGTGATGGCTGTATAATCATCTCAGCATTTTCTTTTGAGATGTAATTCAGTAGCGGTTTTTACTTTACAGAGCTCTTTGACTGTTTTATTGAGTCAGTCCTTTCTCTTTTTAATTTGGGGAGTCGGGTATCAGACCAACTGCACATTTCTAGCACCGTGTGAAATAGTAGGGAAAAGGACATAGGCCTCTAAAGTACACCGAAAGCCGGAAAGGATTTGTGTTAAATATTAATTTGAAGCTGGTCATAAAGTCACAGGAGGCACTGGATCTAATGCCTTGAACAAAGATTAAAAAAAAAGAAAATAAAAAAAACCCCACCCAAAAACCAAACAGACTTCTAAGTCATAAAACCAAAGACAGCAATGGCACAACGAGATGGGTTTCTACACACGGTGTGACTAGTCCAAATACTGCACTGTTTACTTAGGTAGCAGACTGTGGTTCAGAAGGGCACACTTTTTCCTGGAACGTGGCAGCTCTACTTTAGCCCAAAGGAGCAGCACACCTTACATGCCACCAAGCCCCGCAGGGTAGTCGCAGGTTGCAGCATGGCTCCTGCAGCGGTCCTGAGCTGCAGGAGACCAACACCTACCCACCGGAGGACTGTGCCTTGGGAAAGAGGGAGGGAAACCGGCAGGATCTCTGCCCTGGTGCTTTGGTGCTTCACAGATGATGCTGCCATCCATCTGCGTGGGCTGGGGGGTGCTCACGCAACGCCTCCACTCCCACCAGTCCCACAGGTAATGTGGTCAAATGACACGTTGCTATTGCCAAGAAAGCTCTGGATCCACAAAAGGACTGGGGCGCTTGATGTGCTCGACTTCCACTTCACGCAGAAAGCCATAACCCCCCCGTAACCCTGCTCTGCTGTCACCTCACTGAGGAGGCACACAGCCCCCTCCATTTTCAGCCTCAAAGCTCCCTAAAAGTTGTCTTCCAATCACTTGTAGACTACCTTGTGTTTAGCAGGACTGCATTGCTCAAACCCCCTCAGGCCAAAGTAGCATTGATCTTCGCAAATCATAACCCTTCACCTGTTTCATCTGTGAGAAGTTCTCAGACACACTTGATACACCTGCTGGGGGAAAATTGATATCAGCAATCATCCTTCGTGCAGCCATCTGGGCCTTCAATTCAACTTCTACCTGATGAGGTCCTCACCTATACTTCTCGCTTTCTAGAAAAATGACCAAACTACCAGTCTAGGGGCTACTTAACAGCAAGAGATTTCCCCCCAAAATGGAATTTGTCATTAAGTTACTAGTGCCGATTGTCTCGGGAGAGAAAAAGACCGCGCTCACTTAAAACCCTGTTATTTTAGTTGTTAGTGGAACACATCCGCAAGAAGAGAGGTTTGGGTTCCAGGCTGCAAACATACAGTTTATATTAAACTTTTAAAGGAAAAAAAGTTACTGTTAGCAGGAAAGTGGATGTTTGATGTATCCAGTGGGCACCTGAAACATTATGCCGCAGAGTATTATTCTGCTCTCTGGTACTAAAATCAGCCCCACTGAATTGCAACCTGTGGCTGTAAAACCTGTACTGGGGGAAAAGAACTTGCTTGCACCCTCCACAGCAAGGAGTATTTACCTGTTCCACAGCAAGGAGTATTTACCTGTTCCACAGCAAGTGGAACAGCCCCAAAGCTTAGCTTCTAAAGCGCTGTAGTGAGAAAAGCAGGTTTCAGTGCCCCTGGGCAAAGGAGGGAATATGCTGGGAGAAGGCACTAGCCACTGAGCTGTAGGATACAAGGGGTGTTTAAGAGTTGGTTTCTGAAATGAAGAACTAAACTATGAGAGCTGTGAATCCCCAAATGAAGGAGGTGCCCCTCACAGCCCAGACATAAGCAGCAAAGGGTGAGAACCACCGCAGTGATAGCAAAAGTTATTCACAACAGTTTCTGATAAAAAGAACAGTAACATTTCTCAAGAAGTGACACTTATTTTCCCAGCAGTTTCTGGCCACTCTTACATTCTTGCCTTTTTATCGTCTTATCACAAGAATTTCTCAGGAAAAAAAAAACAACAGGGTCTTCTTTTGCTTTGGCTTCTGTTTGTTCATTAATCTCTGAAACAGTAATTTTTCCTGTGTTTTATTTCAGTCTTGCATAATCTTGGAATTTCTGAGGATAAAACCTGTGATACTTGCTCCTCTGGTACTAAAACCACACCCCCTGAATTGTAACCTATGGCTGTAAAACCCGTAGGGGGGAAATCTAAGATGAGAAATTGTCAAGCAAATTCCCACTTGAAGTTCTTGTTAAATTAGAGAAGGTGGGGTTTGCCCAGGCTGAAATTCGATCTCAAGGACCACAGCCATTCCTGGGATTATTACCCATGGTTATAGTTGCTCTGAAAGAGTTGCTATATTGAATTAATAACACAGCCTGAAAAATGTTTTTCTGTGTCATCTTCGTAGAGCAGAGAGGAGGGGGCGTCATAGCATATGGCATCACATCCACTGAAATGCTCTTTGCACCAACTGGCGGAGCACCCCTTAAAAGTGCTCTGAGTCAGCAGGTTTTGTAGCCACGAAAGCAGAGTAAGGCGAGGGATTTAAACAGATCACAAAGCACACCGCAGCTCCTACTCATCGTGTGGCTTTTGGAGCATTCTCAAGCAAGATGAGGATTAAATGGGCAAAGGCTTTTAGATATTCTCTCATGTGAAGGAATGGAACTAGGCCCACAAAAGTAATTTGCTTGGAATATTAACCTGGGAAATGGGAGATATGTTTGAACTCCCTTGTGGCAGAAGAGAAACTGAACTTGGGTCATTTACCACCTGATTACCCTAACCATGAGCAATTTTAAATAAAAAGAGGGAACTGGGAATTCTTCTCCAGCTGCACTTGTCACAGGGCTTGATCTAATAATTGCGCTCTTAGGATACCTACAGGATGAGACAAGTAGGAATTAGACTTAGGAACGAGAAAGGTAGATGAACAACTTAAATTTTAAATAGGTTTCAAAAATATCTACTGTACAGAGTATGCCACAAATTAACATGTATTTATATAAAACTAAGCACGGCTTATGTAACGTAGAAAATATATTAAAATAACCTTACTTAAGGATTATGTTACATGGCCTAGGTGCTTAAATGCTCAACCCTGCATCTGGTCAGATGCCGTGTGAGTTAACCCACCTGGAGCTCCATCCTGTCACAGACAGGCCAGCCACGCCTGTAGCCAGGTATCTCACTGCTTTCTCAGGCACCTGGGCATTGCATTGCAGAACACAGACCAGACATCCCTTTGGACAGCCCTGCTCATGCCTTTCTGGCTTTGCTGGCAATACCTTGGCTGCCTGAAGACCTTGGCTATGTATAGGATTGGCTGAGCAGGAGATGTATCCCCCAAACCCTGCAATAAATAGAAGAAAGGAAATCAAAGATGTGTGAATCATGGAAACTAGTGGAAACACTGCAATGTTTATAAATATGGTTTTTCATTAAAGGCTGTCGTTCGAGTTTCTAAAGCTGCACAAAACCAAACTGATGGAAAATATTAGGAAGTAGGGAGAGGTAAAATGGAAATGTGAGAAACATCCTCAAATACATTATTGTTATCACAACAACAGACTTTATAGGCCTGCCCCTTCCATAGGGTCTTTTTTTGGGTTTTGGTGGGGATTCTCTTTCAGTAGATTGTGCCACAGAGGGAACACGGGTCCAGGTTGTTCTGAATGTTGAGCTGTAGCGGATGTCCGCCACAGCCAACATCTGTCTGTCTGTCTGTCTCCTCCCTGGCTCCACTCAGCCAGCAGTAGTCTCACCTCAAGTTCAGTTTGAAAACCGGGGCAGTTGTCCGTAGCAAACCCCTTGATAATTAAAAAAGACAAAATAAAGTTAAAAAAAAAAATAAGTAAGAGCCGCAGAGCCAGCGCAGCCCGACGAGGAGCAGGGCCAGGCCTCGCTGGGATCTCCAGGCGGGGTTCCTAAATGGCCGCTGGGCGACGCTCCCACCGCCCGTGGACTCGGCGGCCGGGTGGCCCCCCCGCGGTCCCGGGGAGGGCCGGTGCCGGTGGT
>NW_009260344.1:40027-51307 GCF_000687185.1 Egretta garzetta | reverse complement strand
TTGGGTTTGGTTTGGTTTGTTTTCCGGAGGGTTGGTAGCTGCCTCGCTGTAGCGTACCGGGGGGCCGGGGGGCTGCTGCCGCCGGCACACGGAGCGCGCTTCGGCTCCCGCTGTAATCGCAAAGGGTTAGAAGTGCCCGCGGCCCCTCGCGGGGAAGGAAGGGGCCGCCCGCGGCCCTCACCGTACTGAAACGGGAAGCCCCGGCCGCTTATCTCTCAGGTCCTCTTAACTACTTGCTGGAAAGTAAGAATCGCAGTGACAGGTCCTGCCGGGGGTGTGTGGGGGGCGCGTGTGATTCCTGGCAGCAGCGAGCAGCCGGTGGCTGCAAGCAGGTAGAAAAATTAAGGCAACTTTTCCTTGCTTTCCAAGCTGCAGCTTGCTGGCCGCCAGCATCTGAAGCATGGGGGGGCGGGGGGTGATGGTTCTTGGCCCCAGAGTCACAAGTGAAGCTTAGACGTCAATTTCATGCCTACATTAGTGACAAGCAAAGCTCACCTAAGCAAATCACTTAATTGTGAGGTTGTTGGCTGGTAGGGGGGTCTGCACTTAAAACAGTCTCTGTTCCTTTGAGTGAGCTTTAGAAGATGTTTGCCGTTGCTGCAATGGAAATTACCCCAGACCCTGCCTTGAGACATGAATGAGAAAGTTCAAGACTGATAGCTTTTATGACCTGTTCTCTTATTGCTGTTGAAAGCGGTGCTCTCACACTTTCTGATCTCTCAGCTTCTGTATTACATGAAACACCAGTCCGTGATTCTTCAGAATAAGTATTTATAAACTGTATGCTTTCAGTAAATACTGACTTTATCCTTGCTGTCACGAATCAGTGAGCAGGTAAGAAGCAAAACGTGTAATGAAAGCGTAGTTGCTATGAATGTCTTTTCCCTTCTTCAAGTGTATTGTTCCATTCAGACCAGCCAAATCTTCCACCTAACACATAGCTGTGGATTTTTTCACTCTTGTTTCCATGCCGCTTCTGTTGAAGTAGTAAAACGTTCTGTTGACATTCTTTTATAGGATCATAGAAATGGTGTTTGGAAGTGACCCCAGGAGGTCACACAGTCCAACCTCATGCTTGAAGCAAGGCTGTTGCCAACGGTAGATCAGCTCAGCTCTACCTTTGTTTAAGCCAGCCTTGAAAACATCCAGGCATGGAGCATCTGTCACCTCCATAGGTGACCTGTTACCGTGCTGCACTACCCTCTTAAGGAACTTGTTTTATTTCAAGTACAGGCTAAGACTTTGAAGCTGCAGTTCGTAGTTTTTCACAACATCCCTGAAAAATGTTTCTATGTTTGAATTATTCCTGTTTTAAGCTAGGATTGTGGCAGAAAGATCTACTTTTATTTTATTTTTTTTTTAAGTCTGATAAACCGGGTTGTCTACTGGTTTTTTGCAACCAACCTGAGACACTTGTGGAGTGATCTTTCTCAGATGTCTCTGTTTGGTTTTTTTTCCTCATATAATACATACAAAATGTTTGTCTCCTTATCCTGAGAATTTATCATTTTGTAAATGTGAAGTGCGGTCCTTGAGTAATATAAATCTATCACCAGTGGCTAGCTGAACATTTTAGGATAACCCCAACAGGTGTATTATTGCAAAAATCTCTTTCTGAAATTAGCCACCTCTTGTATTCCTCTACCTTGTGCCAGCTGTTTATGTACCAAGTGAGACATAGGCGTATGGAGAAATCTAAATCGCTCTTCACATCTAATTCTCTCCATGTAGTCTGCAACTGAAGGTAGTCTGGTCCCTGGTGAGGAGAAACAATATGCGATCAGCTGATTGCTAGATCATAATATTTATGTAAGTGGGTAAAACTAAGCTTCCCTGGACAACCTTAATTTTTCACATGTTCTTGCTGAGTTCTTACAGTTGTCACTATTGATTATGATGTCAGTAATCATATTGCGTTTTCCTCTGCCTTGAGGATTTAGATCCAGAGACCAGGTTGCTAAATGATACTATTTGTCTGTTACAGTCTCTGTGGCTCTCCTGTCCTCTATTGGTGAGATGGGATGGGATGTTGTTAGTGGGGCACGTGGCTAGCAACACGAGAACAATGAAACTCATGACTTTGCTCCTTCCTCCAAGATGTCTACTAATCTGCTTGGGCAAACTCGGCTACTTTTCCTGTTTGTGGTTGTAATGTCTTCAGAAGTGGAATGCGATCTGCGCAGACTTAAATAGTAACTCTTGCCTGAATTTTAAGAATCCTTACTCAGTTTAAAAAAATACCGATGGCTCCAAAGGGGACTTGCCATTCTATGGGAAATTGTTTATCAAAGATGATGACCTGCCATAACGTGTATACTTCTTAGGGAAAATTGAAGCATTTGAGTAAATCTCCTCCTCCAATGAAAAGTAGCTAATTGAAAGCTGTGGTTCTGTGACCAGCTGAGGCAGTCTTAATTCCTTGCTGCTGGAAGTGAGATATTTCATTCCTGTCTTCCTCGGGGCAATGTGTTCCCATCCTCTGCATCGTCCCAGCCATGTTACTTGTTAAATCCTTTTTTGAGCTTATGAATGTGGCAGGAAGCTATCCAACTTTTTGCCAGGCTAGTTTTTCGCTGTGTTGGTGAGTTGAAGTGGCTTGCAAAATTATGACAAGCGTACACTACCCAGAGGTAAGCAGCAGGTCTGCATGGCTTAGGGCAGAGGAAACAGGAACAATAAGGTGTCTTCACTTAATGAGTCAATTTAACAGCTCACAGCTGCCTACCACACATGGAACTGCATCCTGACTTGCACATGGACAGCTGCAGTATATCAGTATAGCACTTGACTGAAGTATCTGAGCTACAGATACATATGAACAATTCCATCTTTTTTTTTTTTTTTTTTTTTTTTTTTTTTTTTTTTTTTTTCCCCCTCCAGTATTTCTCTGTTTGGCTAAACTTGAGTGAATTTTCATAGGGAGGAAAAGCTCTCCTGTTGATTCCCGGTGAGAAAATAGATGGCTTGCTGGTGAAAGGAGGAGGTCTTGTTCCTGAAAGCACCCACCTTCCTTTTGCTGTCTCCAGCTCTTGTCCGATTGCACAGTAAGACAGTTCAAGTTGCTATGCTACTAAAAACTGCTCTTTAAAATATTTTTTGGTAAGTCTTTTGCTGTTTCAGCCAGTTGAATTGGTTTACTGTGCAAGCAGGTAACTGCCAAAACCAGTGTAAGGTAAACAGTTGAAATGTATTGGGACTGTGGGACTAGAATAAGAGAAGGGATTTTGAGACTAAGAGGGAAGAGAGACCTCTCTCTTTCCATAGCAGCAGGCTACCCCATCTGTAATTAATGTGTATAGACCAAACTGGTCTGGAACCACAGCAGACTGAATTTCAGGTTCTTACTCAAGAGTTGCTAGAGTTACTGATTAACTTTAAGAAGGTAAATGTGGATATCCTTGCCTTCTCTGTGGAAAGAGCTTCTGTTCAAACTTAAAATAGTATATCAGTCTGAACACATTGTTTAAATCCTTACAGTTCAGTTTTCAGTGGCGACATAGATAAAATTGTGGAGCAGCTTAATTGTAGGGAGAAGTACTGATCTCATCCATACTTATTCATGTTCTTCTAAGACTTTTATTACACAAAAGTTGTGGTGATGCCTAATACAGCTCTAACTTGGTACCTTAAACTAAAACACTGTTAACTGTGGTGATTTTATTATTCTTGTGCATGATTTCTTGCTGTCTTGTTATTTGAGTGTTATAGAATCATTTGGTTGGAAAAGACCTTTAAGATCATCAAGTCCAACCATACCTGTCCACCACCAAACCATGTCTCTAAGCACCTTGTCTACCCATCTTTTAAATACCTCCAGGAATGGGGACTTGACCACATCCCTGGGTAGCCTGTTCCAATGCTTGACAAACCCTTCTGTGAAGAAATATTTCCTAATATCCAGTCTAAACCTGCCCTGGCGCAAATTGAGGCCATTTCTCCTCATCCTATCGCCCCTTACCTGGGCGAAGAGACCCACACTCACCTCACTACAGCCTCCTTTCAGGTAGTTGTAGAGAGTGATAAGGTCTCCCATCAGCCTCCTCTTCTCCAAGCTGAACAACCCCAGTTCCCTCAGCTGCTCCTCATATGTTAGCGTTAAAGTGGTTTTGTCATGTGGTCACTGTTTTTGTGATGGTTAGATAGTTTTACTTATGCTCCTAGCAGATACAGTTCATTACACAAGATTCTACATTTCAAGATACATAATTACACAGATCTTACATTTTCGTCTTTCCTTTACCTCGTTCACACAAATCTATTTTTGTATATATACATCAGAATTGAAGAAGTGCTTTAATATAACTGCTGATTATCTCCACTCTTTCAGTCTGGAATCGAACTGTTTGTGAACAGGCTTGACTCTGTAGAATCTGTCCTGCCCTACGAGTATACTGCGTAAGTATAGTATACTTTATACTGTTTATGTCATTTTAGTTGTCAGTTCTTCCAAAAAGATGAATTTAAATTATCTTAAAGTATTATCTGCATCTTGCTACAGCAGTTTTCCAGTGAGGAACGTCTATTTTCCTAAAATAAGTTTAAAAATACAGAATTTTCAATGAGCATTTGGATGCTTCCTTTTTAGTTGTGTTTGCTTATACCTTCCAAGTAGTGCCCCTCACATAAGTCGAATCACTGCTTTAGAGTAAGTTAAGCTTAAAATGTGTGTGTACGTATAAAATATTTACTTTTCTGTATTAGCTGTCACTTTAGAGATCAAAGTGTTACTGCTGTCTTTAGTAGCCTGTAGCCAGATGAGTTAAAGTGGTAATGAGGTGTGAACTTCCCATCAATTATCTTAATGAGGTGTTAAATGTTTTCTTGCCACACATCATAGGGGTACACAAAATGTATCAGTGCCTGGTACAACTATGTAAAGTTGCTTCAAAGAATATTTTGACTGTTGATATTGAAGATCTTAAGCACTAGTTATGTCTACACTTTAATGATCACAAATGTGATATACTTGAAATTAGGCTGGAAAAACTTAAGAGGATGTGCTACCAAATGTGTTGGTGAATAAAACTGCAATAACCTGTTTATATAATAGTGCTTGTTGTAAAGGAGCTGTCTGTGTGTGTGTCTGTGTTTATTTTTTTTCTTTTATTATTCCCCGCCCCACCCAGAATCTGACCTGCATGCTCTTCTGTCATAAAACTCTGTGTGAAGTTTTAATTCTTGGCTAAAATCCCTGCCCAAATAGGAAACTTCTAATTACTTAGGGAAACTTTTACTCTACAGTGTTTAATATAAACTGAGTTCTGAAATAGCTGATGAAGAGATTTGGTTGTTGGTTTTATTTTGTTTTTTTCAAAATGGGACTGTGATTTTTACACTTTGCTTTGCAGGTTCAAGGAAGAAGCTGTTGTCTAGAAAGCAAGCTGTGTAGTTCCTTTACTTGTGGTGAAAGTGTTGATTTGGGAGCACTGTTTGAGGTCTAATATATGCAGCTGAGAATATTTTATTAACTTCTGTATCTTTTCTCTAATTCAGGTTTGATTTTTGTCAAGCAGAAGGAAAGAAGCGTCCCTCTGAAAACCTTGGCCAAGTATTGTTCGGAGAGAGGATAGAACCGTCTCCTTACAGGGTTTGTTCTCTGAGAATGGGTGTTTGGTAATACGTACATTCAAATACAACCAACCTGAAAACCCTCTTCACAAGGACTTTATCTCAGAGAGCTTCAAAATCTGAAATTCCACGTAACAGAAATCTGTCAATTTAACCTAAGTGTATGCACTTTGCATCGTGAAGCTGTAGCCTGAAATGCTGTGGAGGTTGTGTTCTCTCTTTGGAACCTGCCAAAACCTGATTCTTGCTCCTCAGCTGTCCCCTTGTTAGAGGGAATGAAGTACTTTTGTTTCTTGGAACCAGGTCTGAAAATACCACAGCTGTAAAATGGAAGAATTAGAAATGGTGTTAGCCAGCTTGTCTTTTCCGGTGACTAAAGCTCTCACCTTCTCTCCTGCATGTAGTAGGAGAGAAAGTTATCAGTTGAATCTGCCTGGGACAGCATTGCTACTGTGACATCAAATAACTTGTCCGGTAAATCATTGCAGAAAACAGCATTTAATCAGTAACAAGGAGCTCTTAGTGTAGGGCTCCTACAATGAGCACGGGAGGGTTTTATAGCACATGGCAATATAAAAACCTCCTCTGGAGGGTTAGTATACATAGTCTTGGTAATTTGTTTGGTGTTTTTATTATAATAGTATGGACAATTTTAAATGTATAGGGGGAAACTTGTTAAATACTGAAATGACACAAAGGTTGTTACAACCTTCTCGCTCATATGTCTTTCGTTTTTCTTAGTTCACATTCAAGAATAAGGAGACATGTAAACCTGTTTGTACAAAAACATATGATACCACAAAGCCAGAAGACAAACAGAAATTAGACTTTTTGAAAAAAAGTATGCTACTGAATTATCAACATCATTGGTAAGTTGATACCGCAATTCATAGATTAGTTAGTCTAGTCTGTTGGTGAGAATTTAATTTACTTTATCATTTTGTATTTGTAAGTTAATACAGGTTGAACAGTAGGTATTTGCACTGAATTTGTTCTTGAAAAAGGTGTTATATTGTTTGTTGTCTTCATAAAAAAATTCCTTTACTGGAAGGATAAGCACCAAGTATAATGGAAACAAGTCTGTTTCCAAACATAAAGCTTTGTGTAGTTTTTGTGCTACATCTGTGCTTACTGTAAAATACTTGTATTTCCTTGCACCTGTAAATGTAGACGTTAATCCTGCCCCAGCTTGAGAAAAGTCTTAAGGGACCTTCATCCTATTGCTGTGTTGTCTTTCTTTTCCTCGAGAGCCTTTGCATTCCTCTTCAGATGTTGTGTCCAGGAGTTAGGATCAATGGTTCTGGGAGAGTTTTATGCAGTTTGTTTCTCTTACAGCATATGCAACTGAAAGGTGGCCAATGAAAATTAATTAATGAAATAAGTTTGAGGAAGGCATAAACACTTGGTCTTTTCCTATTTTCTGAGTCCCTCTGTAACGATCTGAGTCATCTTGGAGTGTGCTGGGGCTCTGATTATGCTTAGACATTGAGGTCCTCTGCAGGTGGGCATTAAGGGTGGGGCAAGGCTGAATGTGTATGCCAAATCTCATGCTGATTTTCAGTTAGGATTTAGCCACACTCTGCACCTCCATCCAAGAGCTGGGAAATGTTTAGCAGCAGGTTCTGTCTTGACATTGGAAATACCCAGCCACGCTACATGTATTTGTGTAGCGCTTTGTATGTTGGTAGGCTGTGCTAACAGCAGCCTTGGGGTGCCAGGGTAGAAGGAACAACTTTGGCATGAAGTTGTCAGAGTTCCTGTGGCAAGTCTTTGCAAGTCATAGATGAGCATAATTAAGCGATGTTGCCCACGTGATTCCAAATACGTACTCCCTGCTTCACAGAAACAAAGGTTTTAGTCTTCATCTAATTAGATTAAAAATTTCTGGATATATTAATAAAAATGCAGGTAAAATGTTGAATGTTGCCGTTGTCATTAAATATTTTTCTGTAAGGTCGCATTCAGTTTCTTCAGTGTTGAAACAGTCACCTGTGCTGGAAAGGCAGTGAGGGCTTTTTCTACTGTTCTTGGGAACCAATATGGAATGTCCCTTTTTAGGGCTAAATTATGGCTCACTGACTTAAATCTTCCTGGGAACCTCTTGAAAATTTTTGTCACTGCAAGTTGATAGATTATGTCAGAAGGGTTCATAGGCAATAGCCATATGTTTATCTAAGTGAACCAAGAAGTAATAAACAGTGAAAGGCACAGCTACTTTTGCAGGGATTTGGAGTGTATATGCCTAATGCTGAAATAAATAGAACTTCAGACAAGATGGATTTGGTTATACTCCTATTAAATACTGCATATATTTGTAATACTTACACCACTTTGAATTTCATGGATGCGTGTTGGTGTGGCATAAAGCTTTAGCTGTTTTGGTGTATAAATGAAAAGTAGTTTCCCATGGCTATGACCCTGTCACTCTTTGAAAGAGATGCAGCCTTTTTAGGAGAGCCCAAAACTCAGGCTGACTACTGATACAGAAACTTAAACAGAACTGTGTAAAACTAATCACACAGAAAAGTACTTTAGGCTTTTTTTTCCTTGTATTAAATTGTTTTACAAATATAGTTAGTGTATTTAAGTATATTTTTTAGCCTGCACAGCTACCTTGATAGGACTGTTCAGATTTTAGTAAAATGTAGTTTTTCAGTGTGAAGACTTCCCTGTAAATTTAGGACACTCTATACATATTCTTAGTTATTTTAACAGCACTTCGACTATTTGTTTTTTTGCTGGGCCCACTGCCCTAAAACTGTAGAACCAGTGGCATGAAGAATCCCAGTTTATGTCGGCTATGGTAACGGTAGCCCCCCTCACCCACAGCTTCACAAAGTGGGAGTGGCTGGGTTTTGTACAGGGAACAGCAAGGTAGCACAAGTGAGGATTTAGTAGAGATTTATTATCCAGCTTCAATTTATCATAAAATTTCTGGGGAACACAGATGGTGCAAAGTATTTCTAAGGTTCTAAAAGCCACTTAATAGGAGCAGGAATTGACATACTGAATTGGTATCAACAGCTATACTGATACCTTGGCTGACAGTGTTCATCACCTGATGTTCTTGAGAGACATGTAAGAACACTATTGAATAGCATATTTACCCCACATGTATAATCCCTTCAAGTCATTTTAAATTTGAAGATTAACTGTGAAAAATTATTTGCTGTTTACACTATCAATTTGTTCCAGCATTGCTGCTTGAAGGCAGCTCAGTATGTCTTTGCTGTAGAAGATGCAAGGGAAAGCCTTTATCCCAACTGAACTTTTTAGCAGTAGGTTAGCGCTTTACCCGGGTTTGATTATGAAGTGAAAATACTAACAAAAGCAAGAGCTATCTCTAGCGTATACTGTGGAGGTAAAATTCCAGATATGGTCCAAGTGTAACGAATCTCCATCTGAAATAGCTCCTAATCAGCAACTTAATTGTGCCCAATAGCAGCATGGTGAAACGAGTAGGATTTGGTTGGTGTTGTTGCTGTTTGTAACTCTGTGACAGTCTTTGGAATCTCCCAAGAACCTGGAAACTGTTTTTGGAGGGCCTATCTTCACCTCTTCCACTGTGTCAGTATGAGCCATGAACATCGCTACTTATTTCTGTCTGGGAGCTGATGGTGGGGATGATGCAGATCTCCTTATGTTTTGTGAACAAAGGCACCACGTACTGCTCTTTTTACCCCCATCTATTGATGTGCTGCTTCAGAGACTGTTACAATACACAAACTAAATAATGTTTTGTTGCTGTCTGAAGTCATTATTCCCGTGTTTTGTTAGGTATCTAAAAAGTACCTGGTGAGGTATTATCAGGCATTTGTTAACATTAATAGCCTAGTGGTTGTAACAATGAGACATTTCACTGTAAAGGCTATTCAGTAGTTTGAGGAGTTTTACAAAAATGTGTGTTGTTAAGTTTCAGTGGGATGTCCTGGTTTTGGTCTAGTGATGCACAAAAAGTGGCAGTTGTCTTATGTCTTCATGTGTGAAGTTTATTAATAGACTTTTAAAAACATACCTTGGAGCAATTAGTGTTGCCCTAAGGGCAGCTACTGGTTTTTAACTCTTGTTTGAATGGGATTTATCTGTCAGCTAGTTAAAACACTTTATAACATAAAGAAACAGGTTTGGGTTTTTTTAGTAGTTCCTTTTACAAAGGAACAGGTGACTATTTTTGATATCTTTCTCTATGTTTAAAAATATATTTTTGGTTTTGACATTTGTACTGTTTGCAGCATGTTGGATACTATTTGTATCTTATTGTCTTATAATTTTCCGCAATTCCTCATGGTGGTGTGGGATTCCTCTACAAATTTTTCATTGAAATTGAACTATAAACCTACTGGGCTTAGGACTTTTAGGTAATATGAATATAAGTCTTGTGAGGCAATAATGTAAAGGCAGCAGGTAAACAATAGAGGGAGGTTTGAAAGTGATTACTTTCCCAAATGTGGCTTACAATTTTTTGCTCATGTAAACCATCCAGTTAAAATATTCCATGCTCTCAGGGAACTGCAGCTGAGGTCGATGGTCAGGAATTCACTTAGCTAGCGGAAAAAAAAAACAACCAACAAACAAACCAACAAACTAGCACTTTAGCTTTAATGCAAAATAAAAGTTGAGTCCCATGAAAAATGTATTTTGCAATGGTAGAGCAATGAGTTAGCTGGAGAATTAACAATATATATGGGGGGGGGCAAACCTTTTTATTTTGTGTTTTGTCTTAAACATTAAATTAACAAGCTCATTTTAACTGATCTAGTGGATTATTTTGGCTATTTTTAAAGACAAAATAATGAAAAGTTAAATTGTGATGACTTAGGAGTGAGAGTTTTATGTATTGGCCTATATTTGTAAGGGGACTTCAGAAACCAGTCCAGTGAATAGAATGTTTTGGTGGTCAGAGTAAGCCTTCTATTTCCAAGCCACCTTCTGAAGAAATAGACTGATTCTTTAATATTTTTTTTTTTCTAATAAAGATAAAGTTTCAGTTGAAGAGCTAGATGCTTATATCTCATTTTGAAATTGGATTGGCAATAGGGGCAATTCCGTAGGTTGGGATATGAAAGAGGTATTATTCTTGTAGTTAACCTTCCAGTAATGAATGTAGCAAAGTTAGATTAATATTAATCTGGTTTTGTTTCCATTGCACTGTGTATTTTGAAAGATTGTGAAATGTCACTGTGCCATTTACAGGATTGTGGACAACATGCCTGTGACCTGGTGTTATGATGTTGAAGATAGCCAGAGGTTCTGCAATCCTGGTTTTCCTATTGGCTGCTATATTACAGAAGATGGCCGTCCAAAAGATGCCTGTGTTATTAATGTATGTTTATGCAACTTTTTTTTTTTTTTTTTTAATACCTCCTTTTTACTAATGTTAGACTGGTATTTCTCTTATGTCCTGTTTCTGTGGCGAGTCCTCACTATCTTAAGAACCCTTGTTGCCTAAAAGTAGGTAAGTGCTTTGATATCTCTGCAAGTACCACAATTTTTAAGCCTCGTCTAAACCTAAGAACTTTGTCTCTTCTCTTGCATAATACAGAAGGGCTCTAAAAGATAGAGGGAAGAGATGAACGTGCGTAGCATTTAGTGTCTATAAAGGGTGAAGAAGAAGAACATGTCATCCTTCATTGCCTAAGCCATCTAAACATTTGAAGGCTTGAACTTCACATTTTTGTGTTTTCATGGAAGCAGGTTTGCGTAGACATGTTT
>NW_009260344.1:13138-40002 GCF_000687185.1 Egretta garzetta | reverse complement strand
TGTGGGCTAATGGAAAATGGTACAATATAAGGTTTCTGAGTGAACAAAGCTCCGGTGAGAGACAGATCTATTGGATTAACTGGTGGGGGTCCAGATAAATGCACTGTAAGTACTATGGAGATAAGAACCCAATAGAAAATCCAGGATGTCTTTAGATTAGTGCAGACATCTTCCATGGAGAGGTCATTGACAACCTGGAGTAGGCTTTTGGTTTTACCAAAATGGTTGGTTTTACTAAATGGATCTTACCAAAGATGACAGTTTCTACAGTTTCAAATTTTGTTTCCTTTCCTCAATAATGAATTGGTTTCAGAGGCTCTGTATGAATGGATGCTGGAAACACATTTATGATCAAATATGTAATCTAGCAATATTCTTTTAATCTTGTTTAAATACTTGTTTTTAATAAAAGGAAAATAACCTCTGAAGGATTGACTGAAGGACTGTAGAAGAACACTTCATTTATGTAACTGTTCTTATAATTAGGGTGCTTTGTAGAAAGGGGTGGGGATAGAATCCTGAAGAAGTACTAATTGAACTTCGGTAGACATCATGCTTGTGATTTCACAGTCTCTTTAACTGACTAAATTCCAAGCTGATGTTTCCCTTCACCTGAGATTTGTATTCAGCATTCTTGGCTGCTGCTTGCAGTTCTTCCCTGTGCATCTTTGGTTTCAAATGTCAAAGTGGTTCTGTCACAGAGAGCAATTATTTGCATTGTTTGTCATGGGAGATTGTGTTTAATCTATGAAAAACATATATGTTCTTTTAAAATAGCTGATGTTTTTGAAATGCTTCTGATAGGAAAGTTGTCAAAGTTATCTATTCAGTTTGCTACTTCAATTAAATAAAATGGGACATCTTCAGTTAGTGAAATATTTTAATAAATATATATTTATAAATACATTTTATATTTAAATATGTTTTTCTACTTTTCAACTATAGTAGACAGTTCTTAGCATTAATATTTCCGGTTTGTCTTTTTAATGCAAGGCTTTAATGCAAAGACTTTACTGTCTTTGTATTCCCAGAATCCCGCATTCATCTTGTAGGAGAACTTGATAGAAAAACTGTACGCAGTCTAAAGTTTTGTTATGTAAGCTTCCGCCTAAGGCTTTTAGATATCTTTATCTTTTTGATTGTTTAATACCATCTTTTATCATTGCAGTCAGAATTTCATGAAAAAGATACTTTTTATATCTTCAACCACGTTGACATAAAAATACATTACCATGTTGTGGAAAATGAAGCTCTGGGAGCAAGACTAGTTGCTGCTAAACTTGAACCAAAAAGGTTAGTACTCAGAAATAACTTGTCATCAAACAGTGGTCCATCCCAAGATACTTGCTTCGATTTGGGGACCTGTTACTAGTCAGAAATATCTTCAGATATGTGACCCATACCATAGTTTAGTTTTCTTGTTGATCGATGTAGTCTAATGTAGGACAGTCTAACATGATTTTGTTGCCAATTTGATAGATTTTTGTGCACTATTTCCTATTTGGGCCAAAAAAAAAAGACAAAATAAAACCTGGAAGTGGTAGGTGTTCAGTGAAGCAACCCTCACTTCTCTACTGGGGAACATTTTGTCTTGTGACGGAATAGGCTACCAGTGCCTGAGGCAGGAGTAATCGGAGTGCAACACTTGATGTCTTCAGCAGTCAGGATTTGAATAGAATGATTTCACAAATATACTTGTCAGTTGTTCTGGTGTCTGTGTGGCTTTTGCACAACTGATATCGGTTTTGTTACTTCTTAGTATCTTGTCTTTCCTGTCTTTTGTATTCTTGGTATAACTGAGGTTGTTGCATTGTTGGTCCAGCATCATGGTGAAAGTATTTTTTTCTGACAAAAGTTAGTAATTCTGTTGTTGTAACTTTTTAGAGTGTTTTGGAAGTTCTTAGCAGTACTCAGGCTTCTTTAATTTTTGGTGCTTAGCTTTAGAAACTGTGCTCTCTCTAGTTTTCTTTTTAGAAGAGACAACTACTGTTTAAAAAGTTCAGTTATCAAAAAATCCTGTGCTTATGATACATTTCTTAGGAGTTCTGAAATTTATGAGGCATTAAGAACAATTTTTATATTTAAAGCAAGAATCCCGGATGAAGCTGATGCTTGTATAAAATGAATTAATTCTTTCTTAAGAGCTTGTCAGTGAGGCAGCTTTCATTCTGTGTTCTTTCTTCCTGCAGTTACAAGCATACTCATCCAGACAACCCTGATTGCTCAGGGGTACCTATGGATATAAGTAATAAGGCTAATGGAGAAGTCAAAATTGCTTACACATACTCAGTTTCTTTTTATGTGAGTATTAAGTTTTCTGTGGTTGTTACCTCTTAAAATCATGTATTAACACTCTGAATTATAGAGACAGGCAACTAAAATGACCTCAGAATAGTAAATTTGTGCGTTGAAAACTTTATTTGAATTGGAATGTCAGAGATGGCTTGGGATTTAACCGCAAGCTTTACAATTTTGCATACCGCCCCACACACACTGAATGTGAAATGCATATATGTTTTTTAAAAGAATCACACTTTCTGTGTTTACCTAGGTTGTCTAATAGATTGTTTTTCAATCCAAGCTCTAAGTCTGAGAAATTGTGTGTTACAGCAAATTAGTGTTATGGGTAGGTTGAAGCTGATAGTTTTCTGCTTTCCTGCTACAAAAGCTTTCTTTTCTTCAGGGTCTTCTTCCAGTGGAAATTTGCAAAAGAGTAGGAAGCTGGTATTCTTTGTTCCAGTACTCTCTATGTAAAGACAGAGGAGCAGTATATCAGGCAACTGTAGGGAGCAGTGACACTTGAATGTGTCTCATTCTGGTGACAAGCAAGAGATTTTTTTTTTATTATTATTATTTTTTTTAAATGGAGTTGAGTCTAAGACCTCAAAATGCAGGTTACTCAATAAAAAGAGCATAGATTATAACTAACTGGATTTCTTGGCTCCTGTGTATGTATTGAAGGGATAGCTCACACACAGCTGTTCATATTTTTGACTTTAACAATTCTGTGATACTTCTGGATATGAAGAAGTCTATGCTTTCCTTTTTTTTTTTTTTTTTTTTTTTTTTTTTGTCGTTATGGACTTTAATCAGAATCTTGGCAATTAATAGATTAAAAAATAGCAATAGGGCAATTCTTAATTTTGTTTAACCTTCTTTCTTGTTCTGATTGCAAGGCCAGTGGTGTCTTTCAAAATGATAAGCCATTGTCATATCAAGGCTGTTCATATATCTATCTTTAGTCTAGATTTATAGCCTGCTGTAGGATTCAGTTCAGCTGTGGTGAAATGGAGACTAGATAGTTGATCTTTAAAGTTAGTTGGGGTGTAGCATTGAGTTAGGGTGTGGGGTCCCCTGCCACTGCCAAAAGAAGTACACAGTAAAGCACTGGTCTTACAATATTGTTGTATCACTGCACTGTCTCAGACATGAACCCTTTTTATCTCTTATAAGCTGTTATAACAGTGTTTGAAGAATTACCATGATCATTCATTACTCTAGTAATGTACTGGATTATATGGTAGAGTTCAAAATACTATAAATAGTATAAGAAAAATATTCAGAACTATTAATAATTATATTTTGAGAAATTGTATCAGTTATGATGTTGTATACTGAACATTTGCATATGGAAAAGCAAGTACTTCAGGAAACCTGTGATAAGTTAGTATTTAAGAAGGACCTTAGCTTCATGTTATTATATTGTTTATCTTAATAAAAATGACATGCCCAGCTGTGCATGTGTTACTGTCCTGTGCACAATGTTACATCACTTGGAGGTTGTTTTCTGAAAATCAGGTGATGTCAGGAAGACAGAAAAAAGGCTGTGTAGGTATGGGGGAAAATGCAATTCTGTGCTAGAATGACTGATACTGGTTTAGAAACTTGTTGCTTGCATTGAGACCTAGTTTTATTACCTCAGTGAACTAGGTGTTTGATCTTGGCTAAATTTTTTAACCCACTGCTTTTTATTTTTTCAAAAACTGGCTTTACTGGAAAGCACTCTTGCTCTTGGATGTTATAAATGACTAAAATAACAGCTTGTCAGAAAAGCACCTAGCCATTTTGATTAATTAATACTAGTGTTTATTGTTTAATAGCAATATTCAGGTTGATCAACACTGTTTATTCCTTTTTTCATGTTTTCTCTGCAAAATAAAACAAAGAAATACTTTTTTAAGTGTTTCTGATCAATGAATGTTCAGTCTGAATAAGTATAAACAGCTGAAATGTATGAAGGAATAATTTGTTTCCTTCTACTAACAATGTCAGTTTTGTAGTGTTGTCTTCCCACCTGTCTTCTAGTAGAAGCTGAATGTAATTGGATTGGTAGTTGGTATTGAAACAAGGTTGTATCAAAGCAAAGGATAATTTGGGCAGAGCACTACATAAAAAGTGGAACATCATGCTGGAGTCTATATAGCAGAGCTTAGTTTTCCAGTGTCTGTGGTATTGACTTACATACACTAAAAAAAATGCATATTCTTTGTTATTCTGCTTGTCATTTGAATTCCAGATGAATTAATGTCATTCTTAAAGGGAGGAAGCACAATTAAATTCATTTGATATGCCTTTATGTCCTAAGAAGACGTGGGTGCTCAGTACTATTCAGAAAATATTTTAATTTAGATTCTGTGGTCAAATCTTAGGTTTGTTTCAGGTAATTGTTATTAAACTATTCGCTTTAAGGCATGCAAAATTAATTTTTCAGTTTGTAATGGGATTTAAGATTGCTTTGCATGAACGTCAACTTGTAAATCTAAGTTGGATTCTGACTGTATCTGAAACTGATGTGTGTATTCTCTCAGGAAGAAAAAAATATAAGGTGGGCGTCAAGATGGGATTATATTTTGGAATCCATGCCTCACACTCGCATTCAGTGGTTTAGGTGAGAAGAAAGTTTGTCTTCAAGTGTACTGTACTCTGAAGTGTTTACATTGCAATTTGAATGATGTTGGGTTTTTTTGTTTGTTTGTTTTTAAATTCAGTATTATGAATTCCTTGGTCATTGTCCTCTTTCTGTCTGGAATGGTAGCTATGATTATGTTGAGGACACTGCATAAAGACATTGCAAGATACAATCAGATGGATTCCACTGTAAGTCTGAAATGTACCTCCTAAAATTTAATTGGAATGCAATTTTTTCAGCTAAATATGTTCCTGTAACAGGCTATTTAAATGGCAATCTACTGTATTAAAATAGGTGTATTTTCCTTTACAGGAGGACGCTCAAGAAGAATTTGGCTGGAAACTGGTTCATGGAGATATTTTCAGGCCCCCAAGAAAGGGAATGCTGTTGTCTGTTTTCCTAGGCTCTGGCACACAGATCTTAATAATGACTTTTGTTACCCTGTGTAAGTAATAAAGTGGGGAGGAGTTAGTTGAGTACAGATGGTCTTTCAGTGCTAATTGCAAAAATAGCAGTGTAGTTTTTGTCTAGAAATTTCTTAAAAGTCTAAGATTAGAAACAGCTGAGCTGATATAATAGACACCCAACTTAGTATACACAGGTTTTAAGGTAACTGATGTACTGGCTGTAAGTCAAATGTATAATTACTTTCTAAAATTGTGCATCTCTGCTTCATAGTCTTTGCTTGCCTGGGATTTTTGTCACCTGCTAACCGGGGAGCTCTAATGACCTGTGCTGTAGTTTTGTGGGTACTGCTTGGAACTCCAGCCGGTTATGTTGCTGCCAGATTCTACAAATGTGAGTAAAAGTGATTTAAAATGACAGGGCTTAAGTTCATTAAAGTAAATTATCATCACAGAACTGACTTTTATTTTCCAGTACTGTTTGTAGTTTCCCTTGGGGCAAGATGGAGAAATGTACTTACCCTTATAACAGAAAACACATATAGAACACTGATGTGGTTACGTTGGTTTTGATGCGATCATGCCTAAACACTCTGAATTGCTCTTGCTACTATATATTTATGGAATTGGAAAGTAAATTCCGTTTTACTAATACTAAGCTCATTGTATCAGACAGTTTTGTACTTCTGTTTCCTGCAGCTGGGGGTTGGGTGTTAACTTGCATTTAGTTTTAGCCATCAGTGTTGCTTGGTAACATTCCCCGCTGCCCCCCCCTCTCCCTCCCCCCAATCATGAGCCTCTATTCTTGCATGCCTAAGGTTTGTCACCTCTTTTTAGCTAGTTCTTAGATCTTTGGGAGAATGTTGCTTATCAGACTGTGGCATGGGCACGGGGGAAGGATTTTTAGGTATTTTGTAGTTGTAGAAATCAACCCAGTAGTGTTTGGGCACCTGACAGTAGTCAGTTGATACTGTTTTCCTTAACCCATCCCAGCTAGCTATTGTTTCAAGGCCTGCCTACCAACCTGAAACAGTTTGCCCCTGTGCCCTCTGGTTTATTTTAAGGTGAAGCATGCCATTCTGCATACAGCTTGTTTTAATTGGTACTCAAGGTAGAAGATTCTTTATGACTGAGTGAGCTGGATTTTTTTGACTATTTTAGTTTTGAATGTACAGGGGCTAGAGGAGTTTATTTCTGAACTTCAACCTGACAGTAGGCATTAGAGTTCTTTTTTCTAACCACTTTGCAATTTTCATGTGGGGAGAACCACTGGGGTTGTATTTTGTAGGGAGTTTTTCCACAGTGGTAGTGATGTGATGGTGAACTATTCCTTGTTCTTCTCTTCAAGCCAATTAGACTTAAATGGAAGGAGACTTTAGGACTAGGAGCATAATTGAGGACAGAATTATTGTTTATATCATGCTGTATATTATGTGTTTTGAAGGATATTTTGAAGTGTATTGATGGTAAATTGAACCCAGTATTTTTGGCAGAGGTGTAGTTAGTAATAATTATATTTCATGTTTTACTTACTAGGAATCATTTAGTTGATACTTGAATATTGTGTTTAACTACTAAGACAGTCAGTGATTGATCCAGAGATATTGTTATAACACGAGGTGGTCCATACCCTGTATAGAGCATGTAAACATGAATGTTTGTCCTTACACAAATAAAGTAATGTGAGACATAAACCAAAATGTAACTGAAATGGATATCCAGTTTTAAAGTGTCGGGGGTTTTGGGGTTTTTTTCAACATTGCATTTAAAAAATGAAACCTGAGTTGAAATTAAATAGTTAATCTTAATAACCCGTGCCATGTTCTACCAAGATTTTACGAAGAAATAGAGACTTAATTAAAATCACTCTAACCATAATCACTTCTGACTCTTGAAGTAAAGAAGCATGTCATTATGGCGGTGCTCAGATGAAATTGTCAGCTTCACTGAATTCCAGTAGGATATTTTCATTTGAAAATATACCGACTATAATTTTTATCAGCGTAGTGCAAATTCATAAAGATTTTCTTTATAAAGCTATCTTTGGTCTTTTGGTATCACTGCTGCTTAATGCTGTTAAGACTCACTACTTCTGTAAGCATGCTAGTCCTGACTTCCTTGTAAGATTCTTGGATAAGAATTACTTCGAGAAAACTGTTAAGCTTGCATTTCACATACTTATATATTTTTCTCCTGCTGAAATCTTCAGTCAAATGCTAGCAAGCTTAACCTTCTTAATCACTCCAGGTTTAAACTGTTTTTTAAAGACTTAAAAGTACTGCAAACCTTTCTCCTTTTAACAGCTAAAGTGGTCAGAGACCCAGTTTATTTAGTTGGGATACTTTTCCTGACCTTGGTCTAAGGCTTTGTGTTGAAGCTCTGTGATTAAGCAATATGATGAGGGAGTTCAGTTTTATTACTAAAGATTTAGTTTACTGTTTTAAACTTGGGCATGATAGCATATTCTTTGAGTATTTGCAGGCTAAGTATAACAGGTAAATGGACTGGAAAATTAATAATTGTTAGCTTAATGGATGTTTTAATGACTGTCGAATGTTTTAATACAGCATTCGGAGGTGAGAAATGGAAAACAAATGTCCTGCTGACATCGTTCCTTTGTCCTGGGTAAGTTGAGAATATCGCCATGATTAAAAGAATTAAATTGCACTTCTCTGACATGCATAGCTAATTTTTAAGTTTCAGTTATACAAGTAAGTCTTATTACCTTGTCACTTTTTACCAGAAGCTACAAGAATATCATGGTGCTTTTGACAAAGATGAATATGTTAATGGCATGTCATCCGTAGGGGTGGTTTTTTGGGGTTTTTTTTTAGTAAGCATTTGTTTACTCTCACGACATGAAAAGGTTGATTAAGAAAGAGCATTATGATGTACTAAGTTTCAGACAGGCATGCTTTTTCGTTGCTTTCTTTTACTGTCTAGGCTGTTTCTCTAACCACACTGTAGTTGGTCTTCTATAGTGTCATATACTGTATAACCACTGTGATAAATTTTTCTACTTAATCACAGCAAGCAGTCTTACCCTGAAGTGTAGTTAAGACAAGCATATATTTGAAATTGCTTAGTTGGAATGTCAGCTCCTGCTGGAGTTCAATCCCACTAGATTAACAAAGAATTGCTTGTTTGACCTCTTCGTTTTGATATTTTGTTTGTGTCATTTCGTTTTAACAGAGATTTTCACTAAAATCTTAATACAGTGCTGTTGTGTTGTTAACATTATCAAATATTAAGGAGTATTCCTGTGCTTTAAGTGTGTTATGTATTTTTCAGAATTGTATTTGCAGATTTTTTTATCATGAACCTCATTCTCTGGGGAGAAGGCTCTTCAGCGGCTATTCCCTTCGGTACTTTGGTTGCTATTTTGGCGCTCTGGTTTTGCATATCTGTACCGCTGACGTTTATTGGTGCCTATTTTGGTTTTAAGAAAAACGTAAGTGTTCTTGAGAAATTGTTTTGTAAGTGAGTGTAGACGCATACACACACATATATTTTTCACTGTATAGACTATGACTGAGGTAGCACCTAAGGTGGCTGCACTGTCAGCTCCAGTCCTGTTCAGTTACTTTAGAGCTGCATTAGATATCTGATCTGGGGGTTCCAAGACTTCAATAATCAGTTGGTTGGTGGTGATAATTCTCCACAGCAATTAGAGTTATCATTGTATTCAATTGAGTGACTGTACCAGATAAAGCAGTGATTTGGGCATTCTTTATTTTAATTAGCATCTATTCCATTACTAAAAAAATTAGTCGACCCAGCCAAGCATAAGGAAAGCAACTTACGCACTTCTGGTTTTCCCCTGTGTTTTTTGTTCCTGTCCGCCCTCTACACTAAGTCTTTAGAAGGAAATTTTCTGATCAAATTGCTAAGAGATATTGTGAAATATCTTTGCATAAGTGTTCTGTAAATGTTTATCCCTGCTTGGCAGACATTAATTAGAATTTACTCCTAAACTGACCAATTTTATTTACATGAGGGCTCTTAGTAACACTGGTGACCAAACCTTAAGTAGTGAAATCAATTCTTTGTTTTTTGCTTAAAAAGTGGTTTACTGTGCTCCGCAAGCTTAAAGATCTGTAAGTTCAGATATTTTTGGGTTTTCCTGTATAGGAAGCCAGAGTTCCAGCTCTCTGTAGCTCTCATGGAATCCCTTCAGAGAATATTTAAGTATCTTAGAAGGTACTTTTAAAAGTTGATTGTAGTTATCCAGTTTTTCTTAACTAGAATCCAGTGCGGTTTTTTCTGATAACCAGGTTTAAATTCCAGCAACCCCTCCTGCATTGTACAGAGGCAGTTCTTTAAGAAAGGAGGATTTGTTAAACTATAAGGCAGCATGACAGGTGTCACAAGTACGTTAAAATCAAATCAGAAAGCAAGTACCTAGCACATATCTATCAATGCTAACGATTCTATGATTCTATGCTCTTGATTTAATTGTTACGAAAGGGGAAAGGTGGCACAGTATGCATTTATCTGCCTTACATTTTTTTCTCTCACCATGCTGATCGGTGTATGCATCTTCAGTTAGGATATAATTGCCAGATTGAATCCTCTCAGTTTGTAAGTTTACCCAAATGTGATTCTTGGAGTAAATCCTGAAAAACAACATACAGGGATTTTTAGAAGGGGAAAGCAAGAGTCTACACTACCATTCCTCCTCAAGCTGAAAAGTGAGAAGTCAGCTCAGGCTCTGTAACAGATCATAGATAGGTAATCATAAAAAGGGAAGTCCAAAATATCTGTTGCTGTGTTTTCAATAAGAGCTGTCTCTTAGCTTGTTTGCCTAGCAAATGTTGGTAGCTAGGCTGGTAGAGAAAGCAGATGCAGTCGTAGCGGTGTATGCACGTGCTCAAAACAAATAGTAGACTTTTGCTACCTCTCGTTTCAAAAAGAAAGCAAAAAGGTGGTGCTGTAGTTTGACATATTTATTTAGCAATTTCTTATTTTCATTTAAAGGCTATTGAACACCCTGTTCGCACAAATCAAATTCCTCGTCAGATTCCTGAGCAATCATTCTATACAAAGCCATTACCTGGCATTATCATGGGAGGGATTCTGCCTTTTGGATGTATATTTATACAGTTGTTCTTTATTCTCAATAGTATTTGGTAAGTTAACCACGATCTATTTGAATTTTCTCCATCATAAAATGTGGTAATTTCTTTGTGAAAGTTTTTCTTTTGAGATGCTTTGAATGATGCTTTTGGTGATGCAGGGTTATCAAGTACTGGTTCAATAAAAATGTAAATTTTAACATCTTAACATTTTGTGGTTTAAAAGATATTCAGTGCCTGTTTTGCTTGTCGAGGTGTGTAGAGGAGTGGCTGTGATATGCTTAGCAATTTACAGCTGACCTGTGCTATCCAAATAGCTAGTTTTCTCATGCTACTTGTCTGACTTCATGTGGAAGTGACTCTGAAGCTGACATAGGGCATATAAGTTGAGAGTAATAAGTATATTGAAATTGACTTGAGGGGTTTTGGTAGTCGTTGTTGAGCTAGAAAAGTATTACTACTCTTGGGAGAAAAAAGAAACAAGAATAAATTTTGTGAAATCTTTATGAAGGCACCAGAGAGCAATGCTTTTTAAAAAATGAAGCACCAAAGACTAGTCCAGTGTAAGTGAATTCTGATGTGAGCTCATAGCACACTGACAAACTAATCTACTGTGAGGGATATGTCTTCCTTCTGGCACAATGTAGTTATTGGATCTTGTTAAACTGTTTCTGAACCTTGAATAGGTGCCTCTACCCAACGTAGACAGCTACAGCATTTGACATTTCTTGTTATTTTGCAGCTCTGCCCCTTTGATTGAAATGTGAGTTGAAATCCAAGTTCTGCTGAAGTCAGTGGAAGAGGTCACACTGACTTCACTGGAACTGTAACTTCACTCATTATTTTCCCTAAAATTCCAGCCAGGACCATGCTTTGGGCTTGCTTTCTCACTGTTCTCAGGCTGAGCTGCCAAGGCTTCTGTTCTTCAGTTAAAAAACAAATTACCCAATTGTATGGCCACACAACTGACAGTACCAAGGTGAAGGTGATATTACTGCACATGAAGAAATATTAGCCCAGTGTCCATTTTAACTTTTTTTTTAAACTCCCTTCTATAGGTCTCACCAGATGTATTACATGTTTGGCTTCCTGTTTCTGGTATTCATTATTTTGGTTATTACATGTTCTGAAGCCACAATATTGCTCTGCTACTTCCATCTATGTGCAGAGGTAAGAAATATTTTTCAGTATTCATACCTGATACTGTTTTAAGGATGCTCCCAAAAAAATTTAAGGTTTTTGTAATTGGAAATAAGTATTCCAGAATTCAACATAAACACTGTTACTAGATGTCCTTGAAAAAGTGAAGCAGAAGTGTAGCGGGCTACTTTTGGCAAAACTCATAACAAATTCTAAACCCCTGCACCAAGTACTGCTAAGTCAGATATCTCATCTTCAGAGCCTTAACTCCCTGTTTTCTGAACATACTAAACTAATCCACTAACTTTGTTCAGTCAAAGGGCATTTTTGCACATGCCCAACCTTGGCGGGGAGGCGGGGGGATAAGTGTGGCTTACTTGGGTTTTTAGATTTTTGCCTATTTGATATTGATCTTTAGGTGTCTTATCTCTAATTGTGAATGGTGTAGTTAAGGCAGTATTGATTATATATAGGTTTTTTTCCTGTAGATAAAAAACTCACTTTTTGTAAAGTAATAATAGAAAAAGTAGCTCTGCATTCAGTAACAGGGTCAGTGCATTGCAGATATATGGAATATTACTCATACATGTTTTTTTTCCCACCCCTTTTAGGACTATCATTGGCAGTGGCGTTCATTTCTCACTAGTGGTTTCACTGCAGTGTATTTCCTAATATATGCAATACATTATTTTTTTTCTAAACTGCAAATCACAGGAACAGCTAGCACCATTTTATATTTTGGTTATACCATGATTATGGTTTTGATCTTCTTCCTTTTCACAGGTAAGTATATCGAACCTTAATTTTAAATGTTGAGTATACCTTTAGCTTGGCACAGTAGATACAGGATCATAAATTTATATATCAGTCTTTGATTTATTTTTTTTTCCAGGTAGTTGTGTAGCATTTTTCAACTTTCTGATCACAGATTTTAGTGCCAGAGATTAAGTGAGGATGAGGCAAAACTACTGCTAATTTGAGGTGTGGCCTATAATTAGATCTTCAAATATGACACCTTGACACCAAACATGACAAATACTTCTCCAGATTTCATTCCTGTGTTAGTCATGTGACAAACTAGATTTTTAAAATTAGTTGTCTTTGGAGAAACAAACTTCAGAAAACACACAATCAAGTCTAAAGTTAGTGTCAGTTAAGGAAAAAAAATGCAGCTTTTGTGGAATAGGAGGAAGGAAGAGAGAAGAGTAAAAGTTGACAAAGAATACTATTTCTTTTTTTTCATTTGCTCCCTTCTGGAACTTCTTTACCTTCTTTCCCAATTGTATTGAAGTGGCAAGGGAAGCAGACAGAACTTCTTAACCCTTTTTTGATGCAGTCATGTCAGAACCTTGTCATCTTTATTGTGAGCTTTTGGAAAAGCACCTGTCTTAGGTGCTGCACTTCAATTTCCTCTTCAGTGAGTGAGATGAGGTGACAAAATCTTTTATCTTCAGTACTAAAAAGGAATCTTCAGTCAGACACCCTTATCCCTTGTTTGGGGGTGGAGGAATGGCAGTGAAAGATGCAAGAAGTCTCCTTTCAAACTCTCATGCAAGAAGGCAGCAACCACCAGCTCCTCCAAAATCTTAAAACCACTAAATTCTGTTCCAGCAGAACGTAATCAGTCTTTGTGGGCTTTATGCTACAGAGCAGTATTTTTGAAAGTATTTTTAACTGAGCGGTGCTTTAAATCATTTCAAGCTCCACTGTTATGAAGTTTAATGATTCGTAAGGCTTTCATATGGACTTTTGTATACAGCTATGAAGGCTGTATTTTGAGGCCTGCTAGAACACAAATGGCTTGTCATCAGAGCTTTTAATACAGATCTCGCTATAAGTAGAATTTTCATTTCCACTTAACATAGGAGAACAAAAAAAACCTAGTGGGAAAAGAACTGACATTTGAGAGAGGTGTTCATTTTAAGCGTAAGTGAACATTAATTTCAAAGACATTGCCACTTCAGCTTAGAAACTATAGAAGCAGTTTGTGCACCACAACTGAATGCAGATGATGATCAACAGGAGCAAGAGCCTGCAAGGAGTTTCTTGGGTCATTGCCTGCTAAAAGGAGGAAATGGCACTATAAGTACATTATATAATCTCTTTGAAAAGTGATCAAGCTGTGTTCCAAAAGTTGTTAATTTTCTGTTCTGTCCTTTTTAAGTCAGTCTAATGTGTTTTGGCATTGCTTGTGGATGTTTTGTAAGTTATACATCATCTCTACTTTTATTTATATTTTCAGTATTGGTTAGCAAGTCATTCTGAATGCGCAGATTGGAGATTCTGCCTCCCTTTCTCGCTCAGTCTTCTTTCTTTCCTTCCTTTCTCTTAACCTTATTTGTGGTCTGGGTTTGCTAATAGTCTCATTGAACTAAAGAATTTAAGAATGCATGGTTGTTCAACTAGAAATGAATGTGTACTGCTGTATGTAGATCAATTTTAAATGCAGTGCAAACTTAGAAAGTAGCATGAAAAAATAATTAGGCCTTATGTAAGTGTGAGGTCAATGAATTTAGTTTCACTAGGTTTTCCAATAGTATCCAGTATGTCTGCCTCTAATAGTAAACAGTCTTGGCCAAAACCAGAATTGTGTTTACCCTGATTCTTCTGTTCAGTCTGTTTACTTTGGATGCATGCAGTAATTCTGGAGTGCACACATCCAAAATAAAGGTGATTTACAGTAGATTTTCTACGCTGAGACTTGGCTTAGCTGCCTCTCAGCACCTAGGGTACCCATATAACTTCCACCTTTTGCCCTTGTTCTTTCAAGTCAGTCACGTCACATGACATCATCTAGAGGCATTGAGATGCGTCCAGTGCGTCTCCCTTTTCCTTTGCTCACACGTTCACTTTCAATTGACCAGTTGGCTGTGCAGCACCTGCCAGCAAATCTGGGGAGTCCTTTTCAGGGTAGGTTCACAAGCATGGAAGGAAGAGGTGGTTTACTGTCAGACCCCTTGAGGTGCTTTCTGTGGCAGTCATTTGTATGTAATTGGGGCAGTGGAGATGGAGTTGTGCTGTGCAACTCGAACCAAGCGTTCAGAGTTTGGATGCTTTCGGTTTTTGACATTTTCAGTTTCTATATTGAAATTAGGGGAGAACACACGTGGAGTTAACCAAACCATTAGAACTTTGAAACATCATGTGCCTAACGATTTTTTCAACTACTTCTCACAAGACTAAGTGCAACTCATCCTTTTAATTTGAGGCAATAGTCCTATGTCTCAAGACTTAACAATAATTTTGTCCATTTAGGTTGATACGCGTTCAAAGGTGGATATGTTCGGTTCGCAGAGGTTTACTGAAGTGTTTTGAGATAAGGTTTTACAGAAAAAGTTAGAGGCAGGGTAAAGGGACAGGCAGTTCTTTGGTTTCTTAAATGAAAAAGCATATTAGCAATTTAGCAAAAACTGCTCCTAAAGGCAACTGACTTCCTATGTCAGGATGATAAAGAAGCTAAAAAGAGAAAATCATAATCGTTGTATCAAAACTATTCTGCTGCTGCTTACTCATCTGTTAAAAATCATCAGTATTGGGAAGGGTTTTGACGGTGCCCTGCTGCTAAGTCAGTGTAACACATGCTTCAGGCACTTGCATCCATACTGCATTCCAGGTCATTGGTCAGACTCAGCAGGCAAAATACCAGGAGCTACATGACAAATCTTTGATTCGCAGCTGGGACCACAACTACGTATCATAGTAAATGAGTCAGTTAAACATCAGTAGCTTAGCAAGCGTGAAGGAGAAAAAAAAAACCAACCCAAACTTACCATGGTATCATTCATGGTTCCTTCCAAGCTTGTATAGTGAATGAGTTGGCACACAACTTTTGTTGTGCTTCTTATCAGATCTAAAATAAAGGCGATTTTTTTTTTTTTCTCTAAAGAACTTATTTGGCTCTTGCATAAGCTAAGGCTATGATTTTAGTAGAGGTACTCAGGCAGAAATCAGATAATCTTCAGGGCTTCTTTCCTGTCCTAGATTTTGTGGGAAATGACGGTTCCTGTAACAGGTGTTCTCAGTCCATTATCTTTCTGACTGAGGCTGCATTTTGAAGTCATCCAGTTAACAAAGCCCAACTATGTTAACTACTTTGTATTCAGAAGAATATTTGTTAAAAACTCCTGTTGGACTTCTCACAAAGAGAAGGGATGCAGCTTTTTTTGTTCAACTAAAAGGATTGTAAGTTATCAGGGAAGCATCCGTAAATTTCAGTTCCGGTTTGCTTACACGTTTTGACTGCCTTAAGTATTTCAGAAGTGTTTATTTTTAAGGTATGTAACACATGTTTTCAACAGGAAGAACAAGTTACATAGTAACTACGCTATGGTTTGAAATTTGTATTAACTGGATTTACGCAGAAATGAAGGTAGTGCTCTTATTTTTCCAAGACCTTAAAGTATAACTAAGAAATGGGAACTTCTTTTGGTGCTGTCAGTCTAATTGGTTTATTAAAGATAATAAAAATATTCTGACCAGATAAAGTGTGTGTGACTAGGCACTGAAGAAGGGTGAAGTGGAGCAATGCAAAGGAGTTGGACTGGGGACTAATGAAACAACAAAGAACAAACATGTAGGAAGAGAAGTCATACACAAACATCTTAAAATCACAGAATGGCAGGGGTTGGAAGGGACCTCGGGAGATCATCCAGTCCAGCTCTCCTGCTAAAGCAGGGTCACTTAGAGCAGATTGCACAGGACATCGTCCAGACAGGTTTTGAATATCTCCAGAGAAGGAGACTCCACAACCCCCCTGGGCAGCCTGTTCCAGTGCTCTGTCAGCCTTAAAGTAAAGAAGTTCTTCCTCATGTTCAACTGAAACCTCTTATGCTTCAGTTTGTGCCCCTTGTCCTGTCTCTGGGCACCACTGAGAAGAGTCTGGCTCCGTCCTCATGACATCCACCCTTAAGATATTTGTATGTGTTGATGAGATCCCCTCTCAGTCTTCTCTTCTTCAGACTAAACAAGCCAGCTCCCTCAGCCTTTCCTCATAGGGGAGATGCTCCAGTCCCCTCATCATCTTTGTAGCTCTCCTCTGGACTCTCTCTAGGAGTTCCTCATCCTTCTTGAACCAGGGGAGCCCAGAACTGGACACAGTGCTCCAGGTGGGGTCTGACTAGGGCAGAGTAGAGGGGGAAGATAACCTCCCTCGACCTGCTGGCCACACTCCTCTTAATGAGAGTCTTCCATGTGATCAGCTTCATGATTGTGAAAATAATGAGATACTTTAGTAGTTGATGCCTATAAAGGCCAGGTACTGTCTGTAACTTTCCATTATCTGATCTGATGGATGTACTGAAGACTAAAGATCACAGATGGCATATACGTATATCCTGATCTATGAACTACACCTAGAAATTGGTGTCTCCTGTGTCAGTTTTCCTAATGTGTAACTATTTTTTATTTTATTTTTTTTTTAGGGACAATTGGGTTCTTTGCATGCTTTTGGTTTGTAACCAAAATATACAGCGTGGTGAAAGTTGACTGAAGGAACCAATGTAAAGAATTAACACAGAAGAGGTTTAATCTTCATTAACGTAACTTAAAGAGCTGGTCTAGTTGATGACCTTGAGCTTTATCAGAAGTATTGGCTTCTGTTCTTTGAGAATGATACTGAATATGCAGCTACTTTTTCCACTAACACGTTTGTATTGTGACTTAACAACCTGTTTTCATTCAGATCATAATGAAGATCAGAGTTACGATATTTATGCATTTGTAAATACGACTATACTTTAAAAGAAATGTTAAATTCTAATGGCAGAGTACAAGTGGCTGTATTACACAACTTAATGATACTTCTGATCAAAGTACAACTGTAAATAGGTTTTTCTAGCTTGGTAGGTGGGATGAATTATTTTTCTTTGAGGGAAATGAGAACTTTTTATTATGCTAACTTTGAAGGATGACTCTTAAGAAGTGTTGCTTTTAGTTTGGATGTGATTTTTTTTTTTTTTTTAATTTTATTTTTTACTGGTGTTACATCCATAAATATTCCAATTTCTGTGACTTCATTAGTTTCGGTGTTCTTGGCCTTTTAAACTATGTGCCTCTGAGTCCTCAAATTTATAAATTCATAATCTAATAAATATTGTAAAAATGTCTTCAGTGGCTTATTACATATAAGTTCATAAAAATATGTAAATACAATATATTGAATATGTATGCTTAAAGATTGCATAGAGTATTTTATGGCATTTTCTATGGTTTAATGTATATTGACACACCCTTAGATCTGCAAGAAATGTTATTTGTGCTACATGGCTATAACACAGAAATGTGGTTGTGGCGCATGAGAATTAAATTATACACACATTTAATGAAACCACTCTGCAGCATTAATCCAGTCCTTAACCCAGATACATTTTCAGAGGTTATTATGGAATTGTCAGTATGTTGACAAGATCTTACAATGCATGAGTCGGCATTCTCTGCTGATCGTGCTTTTAGATCTCAATGATGCATATTCTATACGGCAACTATTGCTGATTGTACTTAATGCAGATTAAAAAATAAAAGAAAATTACTATTTTTGCCTTATATTAAGAGACTAATGTCGATTTTTGGATGACTAGCATTAAAGCTATATTTGCTTTTTTTGAAAATGGAGTATTTTGTTCATCTCTTGTTCGGTAATTTTAGACTTGTAACGCAATTGGGCTTTTGGCGTGTTTTCACAAGCCTGATAAAATTTTATTTAAAATCAAACTTCATGTCCCAATTTCCATTCATAAGGTTGGGGGGTTTTATTCTGACCGGTTTACTTTTCTAAAAGACCTTAACCTACTGATGCTTGAATATCGAACCCAATAAAAATATCTTTGGTTAAGGTAGCTTGTCATTATTAACCTCCTAAAAGTTGGCATGTAAAAAGGCTTCAAGTGACATTTCCTCACTTGCTGGGCTCCCCAGCCCCTCCCAGAGGAACCACACTGCTCTCACGCTCTGCCTGTCCCCAACCACAGCTCTGTGAAGACGTTGTGGACAGGGTTGTTCTTGTGCCCCTCCCCACACGCAGTCACTAGGAAATGCTGATTTCAGATAAATCTTCCATGTTTTATGTTCAAAACAGGAAAAGGGTGAGTGTGGTAAGCGTCTGTTCTTTACTGATGCAGCGAGCTGTAGTGCGGCTCTTGATTTAAATTTTTTAGAAGCGTAAAAGCGAATGTTCTTAATATCACTGCTCAACATCATCAACAGGTACCACACAAAGGGGGATGCTTAGTTTGAGAAACATGAATCAGTTGTCTGTTACTGAGATATGAATGTAATAGGTGCTCGAGGATTTCAGTGTAGTGATATGAAAACAGATTTCCGTGATGTATTTACAACTGCTGTTTAAAAATCAGGTTAATAGAAGTGAGATGTAGCTACGTGGTATGTATGTGGGATTGAAACCGATGGGTGTATTTCCCTTTCTTTTTCTGCAGACTAGTTGACAAGTCGTGGCAGCTTCTCAAGTATCTTATTTTCCACCTTTAAAGGCAGCTTGTGAAGTGTGTCGTTATCCTCTGGAATCTAAACCTACTGCACACACAGTTTTCCAAGCAGCCTTGCCTTGTAATAATCACGGGTGTTTTGGAATTTGAAATGGTTAGGTTTCACTGTGCGGTACTTGAGACAATCTGGAAAGTTTAATGCATCACAGATTTTTACAGAAGAGCCATTCTAAAGTTGTCTCCTCCCTCGAAACCCATTGTTGCCTCAGATAATTTAAAAAGTTTTCCTAGCATTTAGGCTTCTGGTGCATGTTAGGGCTTCCAAATGTTCTACTGTGTACCATATCTGCTCTTCAGATCTCTTGGGAGGCCTGGGGTTCTGTCTAAACTTTCAAAATACCGGCCTCTTCCAAAATCTCTCTGTCCTGCCAGATACTTTTTAAAAATGCGCAGATATCTGAGAAAATGTAAATTAATAGGAAGGTTAAGAGGCAGGAACAAATTGCTGAGCTGCATGAAGACAGAGCAAATTTAGACAAAAAGTTAAACACGTCTGAAGACCGGCGTCAGTTTTTTGGTGGCTGGTAAATAATTTAAAAACTGGTTCTTCAGAGTCTGAAAAAAGTGACTGTCATTGTCAAATTTAGTCTGAAAGTAGCCCTTGGTCCAAATCGTCTTTTGAAAACATGATGTGGTTTGTGTTGGTGTTCTTTCTCTAAGAAAGAAGAAATACAAAAGCAGCTTTACGGCAGGCTCTATCTCACGGCAAGCTACCTCGTCCATCTTTAGCCTGGTAGCTTCACTTCTTACTGAAATGCTTAGCTGGGTTTGAACAGCTGTAAGAGTTTCTTGATTTTTGACATCGTCCAGATCGCGCGTGCCTTCAAGCTGCTTTGCTGGAGTCTTGCAGCTCTAACACAAATATCAGTTGACTGTGAGCGTGTCACGGACAATACCTGCATGGGTTTTGTGCCATTTTCAGGTAAAAGGCAGTGAGGGATGACTGAGAAAGGCCAAGGTTTCTCCCATTTTGCAGGTTTGTGTTAGGATTGCTGGAAAAGAGACTTCCTCATGTGTCAATCCTCCGTCTTTCCCACGAGTGCAAAGAGCAGTGATTACCCTACCTAGCGCTGGCAAATAGCACTGTCCTTCTGTATTTGAAAACTCAGCTGCCCAGAGTATAGGGGGTCACCAGTATGATGCAGATGCAGCCACAAGGAGAAGGGCGTAGAGGGCATTGTGGAACCCGCAGGTGTATTCCCCTGCTGCGGTAACGCCGCTTACTGTCCCACCGGGGCTTGAGACAGTCAGAGCGATGGCATTGCAGTGGTGGTATCGCACAGAGGTCCGTCAGCGTTTGTGGACGGAGGAGGAAGCCTGTCCTGTGTGGGGTGGTGATAAGAGGTGTGTGAGCTGCCTGGTTGTTGGATACCGAGGAAGGTAACTAGAGTTTCTCTGTGATTGCCTGAAAAATGCTTTAAGTGGGTACTTTAGTCCTGTCGTGGGTGGTACCTGCATTTTCTTCAGGGGATGGAATTCAGGCAGGCGTCTTGAGGCGCTCAGAGTAACACTGATCTGAATAACTTGTTTGAAGGGACAGGAAACACAAGTCCTGTTTGAACTGACGTACAAATCAAAAATGTGAAATGTTGTGGATGAGAAACGCTGTTTTACTAATACTACTAAAGGCAAAAATACCAGTCTCTAAATTAAGAAAAGTAGGCTGGACAACATCTGTACTTCAGGCAAGGTAGGGGAGGAGTGAGAGACCCTGAAAGGGAATGGTGGGGCTTTGGTGTATCTGACTTTGGTCAGCAGAGCTTGAAATTGTGGCCAAGTGTTTCTGTGAAGCTTTGTGAGATTGCTGGGGAGGGGCTACTGTAGCCAACCCCACATTAGCCACGCATAGTAAATAAAAACTGAGGTGGCTTGGTGAATTGTTGTTACTCAGCTGATGGAGATCTTGATTTTTACAGGTAAGGAATAAGCCCTTGGGTTAATTACTAATCATTGTTTAGAGAATGGTGCATATTCTGCAAAGAACAAGTTCATCTCTGCGTCCACATCCCTTTTTTCCTTTCCATTACTGTTCCTCCAGAAGCTCTCCTGAAAATAGTCCCAATTCTTGCTCTTGGAGCTCATCACAACTAAGTATTTTCTTACAGGACGAAGAGTACTTGTGCAGAGATGATCCAGTCTTCTCCCAAATATACTTTCCTACGATTCACATCTAATTTCAATTTTTTATTCTCAGTATCCTGCAGTTTCTCCTTACGCCAGACAGTTAGTAGCAATCTACTTATTTATGTATCTATGTAAGGATGACTCCTGAAATATTTCTCCTGTTGCCTCACCTGTAGACTTTGGGTACATGTGCCTACACAAGCGTATGACACTGCAGACTGAAGCATAAATCTTCAGGGACTTCAAGGCCAGGTTGGATGGGGCTCTGAGCAACCTGATCGAGTTAAATGTGACGCTGCTCACTGCAGGGGGGGTTGGGCTAGATGACCTCTAAAGGTCCCTTCCAACCCAAAACATTCTATGATTCTACGACTTGAGAAACTTAATTTAACAGTTGATGATTGTATAGCTGCCATCGTGCATTTTCTTTCTTCTTATCTGAAATGCCTGGAGCTCACTGTTGATGAGAGTAGTTAACTACTTGTAAATCAGATGTGCCGGAAGATGATAAATGAAACGAATTCTTGCTGCTTCTCAGGATGCCAGGGCTTTCAACGAAAGTGCAGTTTAAGTTCGTCCTTCCCTCGGAGGTATTTTAGCATCACCTGCTGGCCACGGCACGTATAAACTTAGAAAGTGCAGGAGCAGAGTTAAGGGGATGATAGGAAGAGTTACCAAAGCAGGGGGCTTATCCCTAACCATTATACCTTTACGTATGTATGCCTCATTTTAAAGTTTCTGGCAGTAGGCAGCCAAAAATCAAGGTGAAAAAAATGTAACATGAATCACACAAATAATTTCTCTGTGAAGGCGTTAACAACGTGTCTCCCATGTCCGGTATGGGGACACAGCTAGCAAGGGTCCTCCAGGAGTTGTAATTCAGCCAGCCAGCCTTGCTTTTATAAGGGGGAGTTGTTTTCCCTCATGCACCCGCTCTGATACCTCCAAACAGTTTTTCTAAGAAGTTCACTAAAAAAAGGGGCGCTTCAGAGGGGGCCCCACAGAGCCTCCTGGAAGGCTAGCCAGCCCGGGCGGTGAGACAGGCCAAATGCTGTTTCCCAGCTTCACGCCTCCAATAGTGTCGAGTCCTCATTTCTGAACAGTTTTGAACTGTTGTTTTGCTACAGCTGGTGCAAGATTTACTTTGGCTTGTTTTTTGGGGTTTGGTGTTTTTTTGTTTGGTTTTTCTTTGTTCATGTCAAGTCAAGAAGACAGTACATTTAATTTTCTTCTCTATTTCGGGGAAATTATTAAGACAGTGAAAACACTCTCTACCCAACTTCCCGTGACTTATCTTTTGATTTGTTCACGATCACTATTCAGGTGAGGTACGTACAATCCTAGAATAAGCCAACTGGGCTACAACTGTATGATGAAGAAGAGGGGCACATGTCCTCCTGTCCTCCTCCCAAGAGGACAGGCACAGGAGAAAGCTTCCCGTTCACTGGGGGTCGGTCGGCTGGCGGGCCGTGTTCCGCTCCCCCTTCCTGCGTGCAGAAGGAATGAGTCGCTCTGGGATATCACCGAGGAAGTCGGTGGGCTGGTGAGGAGGCCCCTTCTCTCCCTTCGTGCCCCAAGGATACAAGAAGCAGTAGGGTTGTGACGTTTCTTCTCCAGCCTTGCTTAGGAGCCACAAAATGGAGGAATGAGAAGGTCAGACCCGTTTCCTACTTCTGTCCTATGGGTTCTCATGAGGAATCTGAACAGCTCTTCGCCTGGAAACTGCTCGTCTCTGCCCGGTGCAGCAAGGCTAGCGAGACAGCCAAGAAGAAATGGATGCTCTGTTCTGTTGCCTTTTTCCTGCTGTCTGCAGGCCGTAGCCACAGCAAGAGAGCTACATCACACAGTTATGCGTGTTCTGCTGCATAGTGTCGGATCGGTGCAGAGCCCCGAGGCAGGTGGAGGGCAAGGCAAAGGGAAGCAGCGGGTGGCCTTAAATTTACTATTTATCCCAGAAAGCATGGAGACTGTAGTTAACTCTGGACAAAAAATGCAGAGAGGAAGAATGAGGCTTCGTTCCCTCCAAGAAGGATGATGTCCAGACCCAGGGGGGAAAGCCAAAACAAAGGATTGATTAACATACAAGGAAAACACTGGTTTATTAAACCCAAGTCTTCTCTGTCAGTCTCTTAGCAATTTCAAGCAGGGTGTTTTGCTGGAAGAGACATCTTAGATCCAGAACAGAATTTCTGAAGAGAGCAAGACAGGCAGACAAATTTAGGCAGATTAGGAACATGATTCTAAATCCCCAGAGATTTTCTGGACCAGTGGATTATTTTAGGGTTAATATGTCTATCTTTCCGTCTTTCAAAACAGCTTTATGGACAGAGGTTGGTGAAGACAGTTGCTGCACAGACTGGGACAGAACTTGCAGTCTCAGCATTTTGTTGGACAGGGCGTCATCTCCTGTCCCGCTCAGCCCCGACACTTCAGCCAGTTGCTGGTAAAATAGCCTCCGCGAGCCATCTGCCTTGTAATTTGTTGCACAAATAGGCTCATAAAACAAGTCCCAGTGCCCAATGTCCAAAGACACAGATATCCAGCAGGAGCCCATACAGACAGAGACAGTCTGATGGGCCGTCTCTATGCAGGACTGGGAAGGGAAAATCATAGCCTTGGAATCCTCAGTGAAAACCCTGCCAAAGATAAAAGGGACAAATTGGGAGACAGAAATTGCATGAAAAAATGTTAAGAGTTCTAGGGCTGCAAATAGGTGACAGTAAAGACAAATATTCCCTCTGGCACTTTCAATCAACTTTGAATCTGGCGGCCTGAGCAAATATAGAGAAAGCTGCAACACCACCAGTTCCTATGCAGTATATAGCAGAAATCCATCTACGGCAGGGCTAGTCACACCAGAAGTTCACAGAAAAACAAATAAATATGCTCTTAGAAAGTTTACAGCAGTCAATAAAAGAGCTCTATTTATTGCAGTTAAGCTCCAAAGGAAACATTGAGTCAGCTGGAATGAAAGGGAAAAGGAACTGGGATAATTTCAAAACTTAAGATGATGCAAAGCTTAAGTTGGATTAAAATAATTTTATTGGCACAAAGGATTTATTGAATGCTTTTGTTGGGTTTTGGCAAATGTACTGGGAATATCAAGGAATGATGCA
This sequence comes from Egretta garzetta, assembly GCF_000687185.1. Classification (NCBI taxonomy): domain Eukaryota; kingdom Metazoa; phylum Chordata; class Aves; order Pelecaniformes; family Ardeidae; genus Egretta; species Egretta garzetta. The sequence continues at coordinate 15,735 of NW_009260344.1, read as the reverse complement.
TTTCTAGAAAGTCATGATGCAGAAGCTGATGTTGAAGAAGTTTGTTCTTGTTAAGGGGATCAAAAACATAGGACAGAGCATGAGAAGTGCTGTCATAACCCAACTTGGGTAAGACCACTGTGCAGCGCTGACCTTCCAGTACCTCCAGTCATGGGCACGCTGTCACACAGCTCTGTTGCCTCTTTGAATTACAGATCCTTGAAGACAATAAAGAGCCTGAGATCACGCCCCAGCCCTTCCAAGCTCTGCTCTTCTCAGTGAGGCTGTGATCTTACTACCTTTCAGACTGTCAGGACCCTTTCGTCCCACTCTCTTTCAGCCCTTCCTTGGGCACAACCACAGCAAACTTCTCACTCCCACCACCCCCACCAGCACAGAGAGGGCCTCCCCGCTCTTTGCTGCTCCCTAAAACTCCACCACACCAGGCTTGATGCTCCTACTAGGCGTTGCCTATAGACACACCATCTTCATCCAGGGGCTGAGCTAACGTTTGCAAAGCAGCCAAGGCCAGCAGATCCCAGACTACACCCCCGGCAGGTGCTGGCTGAAGCTCTCCGTGCTGTACCGAGCACAGGGGTGGGCAAGAGCACGGTAGACGGGCCTGTCTTGGGAGAGGCCAGCCTTCCCACAGGTAGCACAAGCCAGAGCTCCCAGTTTGATACAGACGTGTTCCAGCCCTTCGTGTTTATCTGTCTGGGTGCAAGCGCATATTTCTTCCTTTTATTTTTTTAACACAGCTTCAAGGCAGTAGCTGTGTATCGATGGGCGGAGGCATAGGAATAAGCAGGCGTTTATAAGTGGCCGCATCTTGCCAGCAGTGGCAACATCCACAGCAGAGGTAAAAGAGATTGCGTAAAACTAACAAATTAGAGAGTAATAATTATAACCCACCCCTTGCATTGTAACTTTGGGCAATTTTTTTCCCATCATTTCACTTCCTGCCCTGAGAGCAGATTTTTTTGTTGTGTTTTTTTTTTCCCCCTCTCTGTTAGCTGATCACCCCTTGCATTGTAACTTTGGGCAATTTTTTTTCCCATCATTTCACTGCCTGCCCTGAGAGCAGATTTTTTTGTTGTGGTTTTTTTTCCCCCTCTCTGTTAGCTCACTGTCCCAGAAATTCCCAGAGCTGCCTGCCAAAATGTTGTTTAAAACGAGCAGGTTGGTATTAATAATTTAACATCTAGTGGTCTTTGGGAAGCAGCATGGAAGCCTGTAGGAAAGGATCCCGGGTTGGTGCCATCCAGTTTGTTACCCTTTGGCATTTTTGAGGGGCCAGGTTTATTCCTGTAGGTGAACAAGATTTTTACACGTGGAAGAGATTGAATCCTTACTATGGCCATCAAGTGCAGCAGTCTAATTTTCAACTATTCTATTGAAAACTGAGCAACTAACGGCCACTCCTCAATATCCCAAAGCTGCGACCATTAATCAGGCCACCCGTCGTTATCTGGGAGATATGCAGGTGGCTGTCATAGTAGCTGTCACTCACAGCAGCACTAAGTATAAATCACAGCGTTAAAATAACAAACAGAAGAGGAAAGCTGGGCTGCAGAAGGATTATCCTGGGTCCCGTCCGTACTGAAAACACCACATGACCTTCTCCACGAAATGGTAGTCAAAATCCCCTGGTTGCGTAGCAGCGTGCGTTCCCCTGGTGAAACTCTGGAAGGCAAGGCAGCCTCTTCTCAAAAATACTCCTGCTGGAGGTTTTTCTTGTATGCTTAGCACCCAGATTTCTCTTGAAAGTTTATTTCTGCATTTTGGAAGATGATGATCTTTTTTTGAAGACTCTGTGCTTCTACTATGGCTGACAACGGCTTTCCATGTGGTATATGGTATAGATCTACTGGCCAGCATTACTTGTAATTTTTACTTTCAGTTTAACTTAGGTTTAATTGTCCCGATTTAAGCCTCTTGCGCTAACACTAAGCTGCTTTTGTTTTTACTTTGGATCCAATAATTTTAATGTTTCCTCCATATGGCAGCAGGTTTTCAAAGGAAAAAACAAGGTCTGAGACAGAGTTATGTGAATGGATTGAAATCAGGAAAGTGAAACTAAAAATATAAATAGGAAATACCAGGCTAATGTGACATATATATAGGGAACTCCCGCATGATATAAACATACTCAAAAATTTGACAACATTTTTCACATCTTTTTGTATCTACAGAGGATGCTCTACGCCTTCAGCAGCAGCTGGCTAAGCAGCACAGCTACTCCTCTGGGGTGAATGCCAGAGAATAACAGTTATAAAATACATTTCAGTGATTCTAAACAATGAATTACACCTCCTTGTCAAAAGTATTTTTGTCAAGCAGTGGGTTTATTCTGTGAGAGTGGCATACTTTGTTAGCCAAGTTTCCTTTCTAGTCAGTTAGCACAGGGAGAAATATGAGTCTGTCAATCCATTTTTTTAGTCCAATGGGCATATTGGTAAATATTCTCCCTTTGAGACTATTTAACCATTGTTAAATTGGTTAAACCCATGTTGCTTTACTTGGAGACCGAAATCTGGGTCCTCTTCCAGTTATGGCTGTGGCCCATGAGGCCATGCTATGGGCTGGCGATCCCAAAGGTGTTATGCCAGAGACTACAT
>NW_009260344.1:10934-13110 GCF_000687185.1 Egretta garzetta | reverse complement strand
ATGTTCATGAAACCATCCTGAAATCACTTCCTTTCGAACACAGTAGGTTAGCCAAGATCTCCTACTTAAACCAGCTGATTTCAACTGAAGGCCTTCGGGAGCGATTGTACGATCCTTTCTCTCCCATCAGCCGACAGGTCAAGAGACACTTGTCAGTCATTTATAACCACAACTGATGTGAATCCACCTGAAACCAAGTCTCCACATTGCTTCAGTTAAAGCACAGCTCTCTTTTCCTTGTAAAGAAGATGTGAGGTATGGGAGGTGGCTAGCTGGCACATTTCTTCATCTGCTAGCAGCCCTCTACTTGCATTTAAGTTGTAGGTCACTCTCCACGGCCGGACTCTAAGGTGGGAAGTTTTTCAGTCCCCGGCTGATCCAAAAGTAGCCTAAACTGTCAGACAACGAATTTCCTGCCATGTGATAGCCATATGGCGATCTCTGTGAAACAACTGATGATTCTGGTCTAATTGGTGCCAGAGAATGTTTCCGTCTCATTAAAATTGTTGCGACAACTACTACTTTTCATGCCACATCAGTTGCAAAACCAAAGGTTAAACAGCGAGTGTATTTCCAAGATACTCCTCTAACACTGGTGACTGTGAGGCTACTGAGACACGGGGCCTGTGTGTACCTGCTGGGCATGATAAACACGGATGACAAAAGCAGCAGACCCTTCAATTTGGGATCTGGGACCAGCACTAAATTTACATCTGCCTTGCCCACACAGAGGTCTTCCGAAAGCTCCCAGTTTGGTTCTGCTGGGGCGCATGGAGCTGAGCAGAGATGAGGCGGTGAGGGGACTACCTGGTGTTTGTACGTCACCAGCCCAACGAAATGAACACCAAAAAAAAACCCCAAACCCATGATTTCTAATTCATGCAAAGAGAGGAAAGGAACATTTAGTCTTTAAAATCCTAGTCAAGACAGAACACAGCATGTAAAGCACTTCCGCTCATTTGCAAGGGACTGCAGGTTTTCTCAGGGGCTGGAGCCCACTTCAGCACCTGCGTGGAGCCCGAGGGAGTTTGGCTGCCAGCAGTAGCAGCCTGCGCTTGAGGACAGGGGTACCGTGTAATGATGTCCCACTATTCATCCGATGAGAAGTCAGTTTCTTGCTGGGATGTACAGGTAGCTGGGTTATTTGAGGAAAGCAAAATACCTTCACTTGCTGTTTCTCACATCATAGAATCATAGAATGTTTTGGGTTGGAAGGCACCCCTAGAGGCCATCTAGTCCAACCCCCCAGCAGTGAGCAGGGACACTGCTAACTAGATCCGGTTGCTCAGAGCTCCATCCAGTCGAAAACATTCAAAAAATCTTCTCACACTTGCCAAATCCTTCTGTTCCCTTTATAAAAATAAGAAAATTACCTCACTGAAGTGACGGGAAACATTAGCCTTTGTATGCTTAATGGTCTTTGGAAAACGGTTCTTTTGAGGTACGCTGCTTTCTGACATGACGGAAAGCAGTAGCACCTAAATGATGCTTCAGTGACTATAAACAGGGTAATATATGCACAGTAACCACTGTATTCAGAACATATATTCTTACCTTCTTGATCTTGGCAAATTTACTGGATAAAAAGAAATCTTGCTAGAAATCAGTCAAAGCTCTGTTTTCTGGTATTCTATTTTTTTCCTTTTGGCACTAAAAGATAATGAACTACTGTCTTTTATATAAGGACTTTAGAAATGTAAAAAATTATGGAAAGTCTGTTGGAGTGGTAGGTAGGCAGGCTAGACTTAACTTCTCTAAGACTTCGTTCAATGTTTCGTTCATTTATTTTTATGTCAAAGCGGAGTGTAACTTCTGAAGCTAGCAGCAACCTAATCCAAACTGCTAGTACCGCAGGGCTAAGTAATAGACTTTTTAACTAAAGGGAAGTAAAAACAAAGTTGTAAAAACCTTTAGTTTAGGGTTAAATAAAAATTGGTCTCTCCTTAAACATTGCCTCACAGACAGCTGAGCGAGAAAATCAACTCATCAAAGCTCACCAACTTTTTTCTAGGTATTTTTCCCCTCCAGTTTCCTGGTGCCAGTTCCCCAGTTCTTTGGCCACAACTGCGGCAGCCCTTTCAAGGCTGTCAAAGGTCTTTCTTTTCTTTCACACTGATTCAGGCGATGCTTTTTAGAATCTGAAGGTTTCCCGGTCCCCGCTGCATGACCCTAGCCA
>NW_009260344.1:10168-10912 GCF_000687185.1 Egretta garzetta | reverse complement strand
TCCGTACACGCCACTGGTGTGCGTTCCCAAAGCAATGCCTTTGTGGCTGCCTTGCACCGACACCATTTTGGAAAATCGTCTCCAGTTCAAGTGTCTTGCTTAGTTTGAGATGCCAATCAAAATCTGGGACCTAACCCAGGTCAAGCTCTTGGTTTGAGTCTGGACCTTACCCAAAACAATGGAAAACTTAACAATGAGTTGCAATCTCTCAACATTTCCAATCATAGAATCATAGAATTGTTTAGATTGGAAAACGCCTTTAAGTTCATCAAGTCCAACCGTTAACCTAACCCTGCCATCCCACCACTAAACCATGTCCCTAAGCACCTCGTGTGCCTGGCTTTTAATTACCTCCAGGGATGGGGACTTGACCACTGCCCTGGGCAGCCCGTTGCAGGGTCTGATAACCCTTGCGGTGAAGAAATTTTTCCTAATGTCCAACCTAAACCTGCCCTGGTGCAACCTGAGGCCATTTCCCCTCATCCTATCACCCGTTACCTGGGAGAAGAAACTGACTCCCACCTTGCTACAACCTCCTTTGAGGCAGTTGTAGAGGCTGATCAGGTCTCCCCTCAGCCTCCTCTTCTCCAGGCTGAACAACCCCAGTTCCCTCAGCCGCTCCCCATCAGACTTGTGCTCCAGACCCCTCACCAGCTTTGTTGCTCTCTTCTGGACCTGTTCCAATCAGTATAGAACAGACTTCATGGGTCATTTCCCATGTCCAGAGTTCCTGGAAATAGAGAC
>NW_009260344.1:1462-10110 GCF_000687185.1 Egretta garzetta | reverse complement strand
GATTCTGAGTCTGGAGATGAACCCTTCTGCATGGGGTTTCATTAGCTTCTTACAAACCACAGCATCATTTTTCCAGGGGCTGTACAGGTGTGGGAAGTGGACCTGAAAACTAACAGATACGATCAGCCAACGGATAGTCCATCAAAGAGAAATCTCCAGCGCAGGCACAATTGCAGGTGGTTTATTTGCTTGATACAGAAGTGTCTGAACCTCCATTCAGAAATATCCAAGCTCTTCTGTAAAGTACAATAGGGACCTGGACTAGCAACAACAGGATTAAAAAAAATAAATAAATCCTAAAACGGGGATTATAATTTTTTTTTTTAAATACGACTTGCAGTATAACTGAAATTTGGTACTAACATGTTCTACCTTGGGAAAAAAATGGTTCTGTTCCACTTATAGTAAATACCATACAATTTTTATAAACCACTTTTTTTCCTCTCATGCTGGCACTTTGCTACTGAAATTTCACTTTGTCTACTAGTTCACTTGAAAACAAGTGTCAACCAGAGTTCAGCTCTCCAGTATGCAGAGCAAGCTTTAAAGACAGCGATCTGCGGCAGGCACGCAAGCAAACCAGAGGGTCTCCGCCTTTTAAACAAACCCTGTTTCCCTCCCCCCTCCACCCAGTAAACAGCTTCTGGCTGCAGATTTGGTCCTTTATAGACGAGATTTTTAAGATGCCAGCTGACCCGTCCAGCAGCCTGGTAATCCTCAAATCATCTGCTCACCATGCTGGTGGGGAGATGTCACTGAAAAGGCTTGTTGACAACCTTCTGTTGCATTAAAGAGAAGTCTGTAAAACTGCCGGTATCTTACCCAGTTCAACTTCACCACACGGTTGAATAAAACTTCCCCTTCTGACAAACTCAGAAAGATTGTTGACAGAAGAAAACTGTATGGAAAAATACTTCTGGTTTCCAGTTGGCTTTGGCTTAAATTAAATTGACACCGATCTGTATAACAGCTTGCGAACTCTTTTTTAAAAAAAAAAAAAATTGACAAGTTATGATTTTGGAAGGCTGAATGTCCTCTCCATGCTCATCCTCATACAATGCATTTTAAACCACCTACATACCATATTTTGTATTAGTATGAAGTTATTTTAATTAATATCAGGTTTATGTCAGTTATTCAGTTTTTACTGTTTCACACAAAGTGATTCTTTTATTCTCAGGTCTTAAGAGGAACTTGTATTGCAAAAAACCAGTAATTTAGTGATCAAACACAAATGGTGATATTATCAGCATCTATGAATCCTTCAATCGATGTTTGCGTTGAGTAATAAACACTAATCTCAGCTAAACTGTTTTGTTACATATACAGCATGCTCTGATCCCAAACAACTCCTTAATCCGCTATTTTAATAATAGTCTATGGATTAAGGGATCTATACTGTATACTGACACAATGTATTGAGTGCAGGTTCTATAGATGAACATTTCTGTGATTCAGTTTAATGGCATACAAACGATCGCCGTATTATGGTGTCAACAGCCTGCAGATTATCTACTGGCTTTCAAAGCATCCCGCAGCAAAGTGAGTTTAATGAACCTCCATGAAGGTGAAAACACTATCAAATGGATGGGGAGAGAGGACTTTGAAATAAAAGCGTGGAGTACATAAATACCAACAAGCGTTTATATATAATCAGCTATAAGATGTACAGAACGTTTTCGAGTTTTGAAATCTGTCAAAATAACAATGTTAAGAAGGGCAGGCTGCCTTCTTGGCCCCCTCCTCATCTGCACGTGCATCACACTTTTCTCATTTCCCTCTCACAGCTTGACAGTATTTCATGTGGGAAACCCATCATGATGGATTTTTTTCTTTTTTTTAAAAGAGCATTTGCTCCAAATAGCTGTGTGTCTCTCATATTCCTGCTTCTCAACTATAGTATCGCTTGCCTCTCGTTAAGTAAAACCTCCAGCGCAACTGGCAGCAGAGGCTCTCCAGCACCAGGTGAGGTAGGGAAGTGTCCCCAGCACCCACCTGCACCTGGCACCCACCCTAACTGTTTGTAAGGTTATCTTTCCCAAGCTGTGCCTGTAGTCAGGGAAAGGACACACTAGAGAGCACAAGGGGAGTATGCTGCTTCCCATCATGAATATATTTTGACTTTCCTCAACTCCACTGACTCCACGCAGAGACCTCTTGGTAATCTCCCAGAGCTGCACAGTAAGTAACAGCATCTGAATAGGATGGCAACAAGCTTTCAGTATAATGTCCTCCTGATGCCTGTACAGGCCCCCTGTACTTCAGGCGACTTACTGAGCATTTTCTTTGATTTATGGCTGGACCTGTGCTCATGGTTTCTACTGGTGAGGGGGCTGGAGCACAAGTCTTATGGGGGAGGCTGAGGGAACTGGGGTTGTTCAGCCTGGAGAAAAGGAGGCTGAGGGGAGACCTTATCGCCCTCTACAACTGCCTGAAAGGAGGTTGCAGCAAGGTGGGGGTCGGCCTCTTCTCCCAGGTAACAGGCGATGGGACGAGAGGAAATGGTCTCAGGTTGCACCAGGGCAGGTTTAGGTTGGACATTAGGAAAAATTTCTTCACCAAAAGTGTTGTCAAACATTGGAATGGGCTGCCCAGGGCAGTGGTCGAGTCCCCATCCCTGGAGGTATTTAAAAGCCAGGCAAATGAGGTGCTTAGGGACATGGTTTAGTGGTGGGATGGCAGGGTTAGGTTAACGGTTGGACTTGATGATCTTAAAGGTCTTTTCCAACCTAAACGATTCTATGATTCTACTCCCTGCAGCTTCACCTCAGCTACCAGCTGTTTCTCCCTTTTTTGACTTTTCCTATTCCACCTGTTGGCGATGCTCGCCAACAGCTCACCCGGGGAAGGGAAGGGTTTGATTTCAAAGGAGGAGAACTGGACTTGGACAAACAACCTCTAAAGATCATCTCTGGTGAGAAGGTTGGGACGAGCAAGTGGTATTTACCTTCCCTGAGGAGCTTCCTGTTATCTGGGAAGGACCCACACGCATAACATTGCGGATTTCCCCTTGTTCAACAGGATGGTGGCAGCAGGGGCTCTCTGCCCTCTTCCAGGAGGAGGAACCAGTTGCCCGAGCTGTGCTTTTGAGGTCGTTGAGAAAGGGAAGCTTCAGGCCCTTCAAGACTGCAGAGAGAGCTTTTCTTGGCAAAATGATCCTATCAGTACATCAGGGCTATTCAATCCATTTTCACTAAAATCCCCTCGGTGGATCATGGTAAATGCATAGGCTCCAGATGACGTATTCTACATGGGTTTACGGTGGATTAAAACACTATGCACTGCTGGGATATGACATGCATGCCAATTCTGTTGAGCCTAACAGTGCAATGAATAGTCATTGGAAAATTCATTTTTCACCGATGAAAGCTACTCAGTGTTTGTTGGCTTATTTCTGTTCTTTTATCAATACAGTTTTGAGGGATGTCCCCCTAGATTTTCCTGCTGCTGGAAAGCAGGTTCTTCCTTGGGCTCTCCTCCTTCTACAAGAGGAGCCAACTTGTCCCAGCAGCTCCCCAGGCCCAGCTGCATCCCTGCATGTGGGCACACTGTTAGCTCTGTGTGGAGCAGGGGGCCAGGACAGTTCTCCCAGGTGATGAGTACACCCGAAGCAGCCAGGAGCTGCGGGCAACATTAGGCTGAGGAGATGTGGCCCTGGCACCTGCTCCACCGGGGAGCCAGGTGCTACCATACACCTCACAGCCTCAGCGGCGGTGAAGGACGGGGGTCCTGCCTGGCACGGGAACAAGGAGTCCAGTTCAGCTTTGCAAAATACTGGTAAGAAATATGAGGTCTCATGCAAGGAGGCCGGCAGTACTGTGGGCTCCATTCGGTGGCCTGTCCCTAGATGTCCAGTGCCACCTGAGATGCTCTTGGTGCGGTGCATCTTGAACAGATGCTGGGTCTGAAGAAGGCTCTGAGCCCTGTGATGTATTTGCTTCCTGGTGCAGATTGCTCACATGGGACTTAAGGCCTTATATTTAAGTGTCTGGATAGAGCTCTCCATGGATGTCACACCTTGTGTGAAGTCCAGGCATTATTTATGGTAGCCTGGACCCACGGAAGAGTTTGCTGTCTCTGTGTCTACACTATCAGTAGGTCCAAAGCAGTAGTGTGGTTTCAAAGTGAAATCCACCACTGCACTTATTGCACCCTGGGCTGGTTGTCAAAGCATCTGTGAAGTTTGGGAATTGGATGCCTTTTGAAGGAAACGAGTCTAGAAGCTGTGCTCCAGTGCCTGCTGGGGACACTAGGGTCCAGGGCCTAGGGCAGGGGTGAGCTGCACCATCATGAGGTCTCCTAACACAGATGTGCTGACAGGACATGGCTCTTGCACCATCAGCAACTCCTGGAGCATCCTGAAATAGTTCTTGCACTATATATGGGGCAAGCATGTCTCCCTATTAGCCTTTGACTGCTTGTCCTCAGCACTTTGTGACTCGCTACTCCTTCCCTACCCATCCACCTTTCTTCTGGCTCAAAATCCTTCCTCTTCCTTTCCTTGCTCTTGCTTAACCATCTTTTTATCACCTTTTCTATTATCTCCATAACTCACTGTCCAGGCCAAATCAACACCGTTGCTCTTCCAGAAAAGCCAGTGAAGCCCAACAAAGGTCCCTTAGGAGATGTCACTGCAGGTCACTGTGCTGTGAAGCCAAAGGTGGTTTCTCAATGGCCAGGTGATCCACGGCGGTACTGTGGAGGTGCTAACCTCCCGGCAGCTGCTGCTGGGTACGGGAGGACCACATAAAGCCAAAGGCAGCATTCTCCAAGAGTCAAGACACCAGCTGGGTTAGGGGGCAAGAGGTGGCCTGGCAGACATGCTGTTGCAGGAGCTTGAAGAGATCTTCTGACATGTCCCACCTGCCCCAGGGTTGGCTGCGTGGCAGTGCCTGGAGAGGAGCACATCCTGCCACCCTGCTCTTGCGAGAGACCCGTGGAGGGACAGCTGGCACCGCAGCCTGCAAAGAGGCTCGGTGAGCCCCATGGAAGGGGATGAGGGCCAGGGGTGTTTTCTGCATCCGCAAGGCTGGCACCAGCAGGAGCCAGGAGGTACGAGAGGCCTCACGTGGCCGGTGTTGGCATGGGCAGAACTCTGCCGGCACCTGTAGCAGGAGGCTGGCAGGAGGCCAGCGTGGGCTTCCTGGGGTGCTCACCGCAAGGAGCAGAGGTTTAGCACCTTCCCTCCGTGCTTCCATTCTGCAAGCCTGGAAAGACAAACGTGGTTTGTAGGGGAGACCAAACACCGCCCGTTGCCAGCAGCCAGGGTCCGAATAGCAGACTGACAATGTGCCCCTTCCTTTTCTCTGTGCTGTTAAGCTAGAGCTGGAAAGTACGGGATAAAGATGCGTAACTTGAGGGAATGCTAGGAGCTGTTTGGTGGCGCAGGAGGCACTGCCGGAGAGGGCTCCCACCAGACGCCGAGTGCAGTCGCTGCTGGGGAGCTGGGAGGCAGTGGTGGCATTCAGAGACCCCCGTAAACCCTTGGCCGGGTAGGAGAGCTGGCTCAAGGTAGTACACTACCACAGAGGCATTTCAATGCTGCTGGCCAGCAAAAACAAGTGCCTGTTGGGAAGAGGCACAGAAATCTCAGTGAGATTGGTGCCGACAGTTATTTATTTCCCATTTTTGCACAGTGAGCTGAGGAGGACATCCCTTTGTGTTCACAGTACCAAGTGGAAGGCACATCATTCCTTGACTGTTACGATGCTCATTTCTCTCTTGAAAATCAAAGTAAATGAGTGTCAAGAGGACATTGACATGCAATAGCTTCAGACAGCAACACAGGTCTTTTTTCTACTCAGATTCCACGCAGGCTCCAATAAAAGATTACTTATTTTTATCAGCACAGCTCATTAATCATTCCACAGTACTTCTGTTCTACATGGTTTCTTTTACCTTTCTCGTGAAAAAATATCTGCTTTAGTCAGTAATCATACCATTAAGAGATCATTAAAGAATTAGAAAATGAGCGTAGAACAATGACAACCATATCTTCTTCCAGAATGTTTGGTTTGCTCTTTCATAGCAACCTTATGCTTTCAACATCTGAGAAGATACTAGACCACTATTATAAAAAAGGTGTTCAAAATAAAACAATTGAAAAAAATCATATGTGAAATGTATGTTGTAGCACTGTGGTAGCTGTGGTGCGTTATTGAAACAAGAGAAGGATGACTGGTAGGCAGTTCTCTTTTTTAGACCATTTTGCCTAGTCCATTAAAATTGCAAAATTATTTTCAACAGCACAGTCTATGAGTCACTCGATCTTTATAATTTATTTTCTATCTGAGAAGTTGCAGGATCCCTTTCTCAGATTAATTTCTGCATGTAGTTATCACACATTCAGCTGAAACATCTGTGTAGATGAAGTTTCACAAGAAGACACAAAACCCAATAGCACCAACGAAAGTGCCATAATACTGCCAGCTCCACCTGAGCTCAGTGACCCTTTTCTCCATGTACACACGGCCCCAGGGTCTTAGCCCCAAAGATACCCACATCCTCATAAGCACCTGGGTGCCTAACTCTTGAGGATGTCAGTGGGAGTTAGCCTCAGAAATACCTTCAAAGCATCCTGGAAAATGTTCCAATTGGCTTAATCCAATTCATGGAAAACAGCATCTGTAAAAGGCTTCCAACTTTAAAAGGGCAAGACAGATAAACAGTTGTTTTCCCAGAATAAAGAAGGGAAAAGGCAATAATAAGATTTAATTGACCTCCCTGTGTTCCTATGACCATTTACGGCTCAAAGGGGCACATGGCATTTGGAAATGAGCAAGCCAGGCTACCCCAGGCTTTCCCCCACTGGTTTATGCAAAACCAATGCTCTGCTACCACTGCTGACAAACGGGTGTTTGGGCTTCTGATAAAACATGCAAGCTGCTCTGCATGCAGCACTGGCAGCTGATCTGCTGTCACCGCTCTGTCCTGCCTCCACCTGATGGTGCAGCAGTAAATGCTGTGGCTGCAAGGGAGATCCACATTGCAGGGGGAGTGCCCCCAGCTGGCTGTACCCCTGCTCCCCTCCTCTCCCAGCTGGCATGGGGAGCCACTGAGAGACAATAGCCAAGAGGGTCCGGCAGGGGCCACACATCTCTTTTCTTCCCCAGTGCTGGATGGCCTCATCACAGCAAAGTGGGGAAGGAGAGCATTCTGTGCACCTGGGAGTCCTGGAGTCAGAAAGGGTAAAGACAAGAGAGGTGCCAGGAAGGAAATCCCCTGTCCCTATGGGGGTAAGAGAGGGGCAGGAGATGAGCCCCAGGCTCTCCTCCAGCACCTCCTGCCACTTCATCCCTCATGAGGAAGAGTTCCCCAAGGAGATAAGATTGGTGGGAGAAGAGGGCAAAGGGGGGGAAGCGTTGGTGATAGGAGGGAGAACGAAAAGTCTCCGCCACGCACAGTTCACTGGACCTACACTGGAAAGGGTTAACGCTATCATGCTACTGGTGACACCAGGAAACGTTTCTTTCTTATCACTTGTGTCAGATTCGAGTGGTATCGCCCATGACTAGCACGCAAGATTACAGAGGGGAGGGAAGTTGAGCGCAGGTCACTTTCATGCTTCAGCACGGCTCTTCAAAACAGCATATTTCATTCTGCTAGGAGGGGAAATTCACACTTGCTGACACAGCTTCCCCAGTAAAGCGATGCTAAGCCAGACTGGAAAATTTCTACACAGCCCTCTGACAAAGAAAAGCAAAATTGCCTACCAGGGAAAGAACAAAGTTATGCAGCAAAACTAAAAAATAAAAACACTAGAAAATAAAAAAGCCCTTCCATGTGGACCTGACCTTGACCTACATGGATGCGAGCCCGGGCCCTCTGAGGAGTGCGGGCACTGGTTTGAGCTGTTGTTTTGTTATCCTTCTTCCATTTGTATAAAAGCTGTTGAAACTGAGTGTCTTGGGGATCTCTCTCTCTCGCGGACAGACTTGGTTCAAAATGGGCAACATGTTCAGCAGTTGTAGGAGGGTAGGGATGGGAGATGACGGGACAGACAGGTGGCACAACCCAAGCTCACGTCCTTAGGAACCCTGGCTGAAATACCCACACTACCGGAGGAGCTTGCTGGGATTGTGCTTTGTGGCCACTCCAGCACATTCGAGCAGCACGGCAAGGAAAAACATGTTTTCAGTCTAACTTGGGACTGGTGCTAAACAGATCAGCAGAATCGCTGCTCTGTTTTCAGGAAGGACCCTTTCCTTCTCAATTTCATTTCCTTCCTGCCCCCTCCTCTGCTACTTCATGTTACCTTCAGTCTCGGCTCCTTATCCTCTGCCAGAATGAATCGTTTCCATTCATGGGAGCTATTTCCACACAGAGGTGAGCGGAGCAGAAGCAACCCCAACGCTAACTGACCCCTACAGTTGGAGGCACCTGTGCCAAAAGCCAACACTGCAGCAGCGGGCCCAGCCCACCGCGAAGGTTCAGTCAGCACTTCCCCCAGTACGTGCCGATTCTAGCAGCCTCACCACCTCACCACAGATACACCCCAGCTGCGCTTTGCTGTGCCAGCGTCTACACCAGCACCTGGCCGGCCGAAGTTGTGCTACCGCGACGGCTGAGCCAGTACACAGGTGGCGCCAGGGGTGTGGTTTTGGCCAAGGAGCCGCTGACCCCCTCACACGCCAGCACCCCCGGCCAGG
>NW_009260344.1:0-436 GCF_000687185.1 Egretta garzetta | reverse complement strand
TTAAGAGAGCACGGTGTTGCCTCCTCCCTCGATGAACCGCCCTCGGTGGAGCTGAGCGCGGGCCGCAACGTGGGCAGAAGCGGGGCTGTGGGCATGCCTGGGCCTGGGGAGGTTAAGAGAGCACGGTGTTGCCTCCTCCCTCGATGAACCGCCCTCGGTGGAGCTGAGCGCGGGCCGCCACGTGGGCAGAAGCGGGGCTGTGGGCATGCCTGGGCCTGGGGAGGCCCTTGGGAGTCCAGCGGGGGGGGGGGTACCCCTGCCCCTGTGAGGCAGGGCCTGGCCGAGGGGGTGTTTCCCACAGGTGGCCAAATAGCTGCCGGGGCACGGACCAAATTGGGGCAGGATGCTAGGAAAAGCGCCGCTGTAAATACTTGATCCCCACAGGGGTCGGTTTGCAGAGTCAGTTTGCAGAATCGGGCTCTGAACAACACAGGCT
>NW_009260343.1:16212-19277 GCF_000687185.1 Egretta garzetta | reverse complement strand
CCTCTCTAGTTCCCAAGCCCCTCACCTTCTCTGTCATTCTACCCAACCCCTTCTTTCCCTTGTCTCCCTCTGCCCTGCTCCCTGCCCCCTTTTTCCCCTTTCCTCTCTCTGTCCTGCAGCCCACTGCTTTCCTCCCTCCCTTTCCCCTGCCTCTTTGTCCTCACCTACATCGCTTCCTCTTTTCCACAATCCCTCTGGCCTCTTGCCTGTCCTGCTTTTTTTCTCTCTCTTCCACGTATGTCCCATTCTCTGTCCCCATCCTCCTCTTTCCCGCTCTCCTTCCTTATCTCTGCCACTGTCCCTCTCCTTCTCGTTAACCTCTTACTCTTGCTGTCCCTCTCTGCTTCTTCCTGACCCCCTTTCTTTTTCTCTCTTCCTCCGTCTCTGCTTCTGTTCCCTCTCTTTCTTTCCCCATCCCTCTCTGTGGCTCAAATTCCCTTTCTTTCTCCCTCTGTCATTATTCTTGTGTGCCTCTCCCTCCTGCTCCCTGTCCCACTGCTTCTCCCTAGATCCCTCTGTGCTGCTCCCTGACTGTGTTCCTTTTTCACTCCCTCTCTGTCCTGCTGCCCACCCCAGATTATCTCTCCATCTCCTCCTGCCCCTGTCCCTATTTTTCTTTCTCTGCCCTTTTCCCTCTGCCTCTCTTCTGTCCCTGCTGCTTCTTTCTCCATCCCTCTCCACATCCTTGCCCCTTTCCTCTTGCTGTCCCCTCTCTCCTTTTCCTAGTCATCGCCTTTTGGGGCCTGAAGCCCAGCACTCCCTTCCTTCTCTGTCTCTCTGTCCTGCTTCTCAACAGACAGAGATGGAGGGGAAAAAGCCTGGGTTGAGAAGCCCTCCTTGCCTGGTGGAGAGGAGGAAAGGGAGAACTGGCCATAACAAAAAGGATAGATTCATACTAAGGCTGCTATTAAACCAATAATCAAAATCATTAAGCAAAAGCTGAAGGCCAGCATGTGGTATCACACCAAAATCCATTGAAGTGTTGACCACGTAGGCACTTTTGACAGGCGAGGACAAGTTTTCTCCCTGCAAGAAAAGAAAAGAAACTCCGTTCCCTCTCAAACCGCTTTTAGAAAGAGGGAATAATCCACCTAGTATCAATTTTATGAGCTTTTCCATGGCTATCGGTAGCCACCCAAGCATAAAGTTTCAGTGAACTCTTTAAAGTTAGCAGAACTTCTCCTACTGTAGGTAGGTCTACTAGTACTGGTTGTCCTGGATAACACGGGACTCCTTTGCAACCCTTTGGCTTCTTTGTCCCTGAGAGGAGGCTTGGGGGGTTTGGGCAGAAAGCAGTAAGCCTAGGGCACCTGTTTGCCCCTCATCGACTATTGGCCTTGGTCACGGCATCCCTCATGCGTCCCAACCAGCCAGGATCATAGTATCGTTTAGGTTGGAAAAGACCTTTCAGATCATCAGGTCCAACCGTTAGCCTAATGCTGCCATCCCACCACTAAACCCTGTCCCTCAGCACCTCTTCTGTCTGCCTGGCTTTTAAATACCCCCAGGGACAGGGACTCCACCACTTCCCTGAGCAGCCCCTTCCAGTGCCTGATAACTCTTTCAGCAAAGAAATTTTTCCTAATGTCCAACCTAAACCTCCCCTGGCACAACTTGAGGCCGTTTCCCCTCGTCCCATCGCCCATTCATTACCTGGAACCTACTAGCTATAGTCCTCCAGGCAGATTAACACACATTGAACACATCCCTAGCTACCTGCCTCCAAACAGAGTACCACTCATTGACCACAAAGCTCTGAGCCTGACCATCCATCCATCCATTTATTTACCCATTTACTTATCCACACAGGGATCCTCACAAGGATATGTCAGGGGGGAATGATGTTGCAAACTTTGCTGACTTCCAGGTTAAAAGACAACCATTCCTCTCCTCTGTCCAGCAATCCTGTCCCTTCATCACAGAAAGCAAAGAGGATGGTGAGAGACAAGCGACCCTGGGTAAATCCAGTCCCCTTCTCTTTCAGACATACAGAAATGGGATGCGAGTGGACACGCTCTGGGGCACACCCTTTCGCTCCTCTGCACAGCCTTTGGGCATTTTGGAAAGGTGCATGCAACCCGTTGGTGCATTTCCACCATTGGTCAGGGAGTCCCCAAAGATGCCATGACCTTTCAAATGTGATGGAGAGTGGCTCCGCTCTGACATCAGCCTGCTCACCCAGCTCCCTGGGGTGCTGCCCCTCCTCTCCCAGACACTGGTAAGGATTGCATTTGCTCAAGTGATCCCTGACTTGATCCTCGTCGACCACTGGTTGATCTCCTCCAGAGTCCTGCCCTGAGTCACAGAGGCCTGGGAGACCTTGCTGGGAGAGACTGAGGCAAAGAGGACACAGAGAAGCTCAGATCTATCTACACTGGCTCTAAATTCATCAGTCCCCACACAGTAGCTTTGTTTCTCCCTCAACTCCTCCTGCAGTAGCACACACTCATTGTGGTGCCCTTCAGTTGCCTTTCAAGGTCAGATTGAGTTTCGACCTGGACCCTTGCTGAGCTTGGAGGCTGCTGTCCTTGAAGAGCAGTGGTACTGAGCTCTGCAAGCATGCCACAGCTCTGTCTCCTCAGGAACTTCCCGCCTGTGCCCCTGGCTGAGGGCATTGCTGCACATTTGGGCTGAAGCCCTGCAGCTGTGGCACCAGGCCAGCTCTGACTTGCCATAAGGAACCTGGTACCCAGCATCCATGACCCCTTGTGTGCAAAGGCTTTGCTTCAGAGCAGAGACGTGGCATGGACACAAGAGAGCTTCATACCTTCTAGCCCCAGGTCTAAAGACCCAGGATGAAATTCCTAAACTCATTGAACTGAACACATGCTCCCAGCTTGTGGAATTTAGATCAATCTCTGTCACATTCCTGGTGTCCTGTGCAATGATGGGAAAAAAAAGTGATTCTCATGCCCTACTGTTTTTGAATAGGAGCAATGACACTGCTGGAAAGAAGTGTCTCTCTCCAGATGAGGGAGGGAACGCCAGGGATGACTTCATCCTGTGTCACAGCAGGTTCCCCTGCAGTCCCTGGGACACATGGGGGCGGGGGGGAGGGGGCAGAG
>NW_009260343.1:14871-16143 GCF_000687185.1 Egretta garzetta | reverse complement strand
GGAGAGGGGCCCGCGCGCCGGAGAGACAGCTCTGCCCAGGAGCAGCTCCTCTGCAAAGCGCAGCAGGGCTGAGGGCACTGCCTGCAGGCAGCGAGGGGAGAGGCGTGAGGCAGAGAGGGGTTACAGGCAGTCTGCGGTGGGAGGATGCTGAGAGCTCATGGAGAGAAATTTTAACAGAGAATGAGTCTGTGGCTGCAAGGCATTGCATCTAAAGAAACTGGTGGGATCTCCTAAAGCTGGGACATCGCACAGCTTACCTGATAGGTAAGTACAACTCTCAGAGCTTCTCTGATGGAGGAGGTGGAGGTGGAGGATATTCTGCAGAGCAGGGCTTCCCTGCTGCACCATCAGAGGGACAGGGCCTGATGGTTGCCTGCTCCCAGGGAGCCCTCCAGGGATTTGAAGGTGGGTATGAAGCCAGGGGTAGCCAGGGCTGTCCTTCAGAGCCTGGTCCTAGTGCACCATGGCAGGGACTCTGCCACCTCCCGGGATCAGGGCTCAGCCTGCCAAAGGAGCTCAGCGCAACACTCTGTGCAGAATCTGTGTTTTGAAGGAGTGACCCTTTGCAGGGCAGGATCCTTCTGCTGTACAGAATGGGCAGCGTGGTTCAGGGTGTTCAGACTTCTACATCACCTTGAGGACATTTGCAGAAAACAATTTTAAAGACGGATATCAAGGTAGGGGATCCCTGAAAGGGTAGAAATCTGTGCTTTGAGTTTTCTCATCTTAGTTGGCTCGGTGGGCAGTGGGAGATGGGAATTTATTTCTCTGCTCTGGGGTAGGCAATGAGACCCCAGTTCTCATTAGCACTTGGCTGAGCTGCTCCTTCCCCCCCTGCACACACGGAGATGTCCCTGGGCAGTTCCCTGCTGCCAGGAGGGGTCTGCAGGGCTGAGCTGAGAACACAGTGGGTGGGATGGGGACTGTGAGCATGCAGAGGGAGGAGATGTGGGGACAGAGAAACAGGTCCTTGCCAAGAAGAGCTCCAGGCAGCAGAGCCATGGTCAGGAAGGAAGAGAGAACTGCTGCCAGAAATGCCGTGGGAGGAGGGATTCAGGCATCTCCCTACCATCCCCTGCAGTGCAGATGCTTTCCCTGGAGCCACCCCCTGGTCTCCTCACTCACCCAGCAGAGCCTCTGCCCTCAATGTCATGGAGACTTGGCCAGGAGTTGCCTTCCCAGCAGCCTGACCACCAAAGTGGAGAAAACTCCCACGTCTGACTGGGTGTCCCTCTCCTGCCTCCCTTGCAAAGGGGTCCTTGGGCATCTTCT
>NW_009260343.1:8350-14742 GCF_000687185.1 Egretta garzetta | reverse complement strand
CGCCTGGCGGGGATCTCAGCCTCTCTTCAGGAGGTAACAAAGGGAGGAGACGGGACTCTTTCCTTGGGAGGTCCTGCTGCACTGCAGGCTGCCCTCCTGGAGGGCAAAGCTCTCTGGTGGTGCCTCTATGTTGTGCAGGAGCCCCCTGGAGAAGAGCCCTGGGTGCTGAAGGCCACAGAAATGCTGCTGGGTGGCTGTAGGTGGGCATCTGCCATGAGCCCTGGGTGTCCCTGGTTGGGAGGGCAGAGCTGAGATCCTCCTCAGGTATGATGGGCTGAGGGGTTTGGAGATCTGCACTTGGGAACTGGGTTCCTCTGCTCCCAGCAGTATCCTGTTTCTTTTGGGGGGAACGCCCAAGTGTGATGTTCCTGGAGCTGAAAGAGCTACCAGCATGGGACAGCTGAGACCAGGGCTGATGGATAGAGTGGCTGTCCTCCCTTGGCACTCCGGGACAGTCTCTTTGCCTCTCAGGACCCACAAGATTTCCCTGGCAGTGCAGCAGAAATGCCTGGGATTTCTGCCTGAAAGCCACTCCTGAGCTGTGGTGGGGCAACTGGAAGAGAAGACAAAAACCAGAATCCCCACAGCTCTGCTCTGCGGTCAGGTGAGTTTGGATGGGCAACACTGAAAATCACTTTCCTATCACAGTGGATTTAAGCTGAGATCACCCCACGTTCCTCTTTAGCAATTGCTGTAAGTCAGGACTGAATCATGCAGAGCCCACAGCAGAGCCTCCTGCTCCATGGGACCCCTCAGCCTACACCAGTCAGAGCTCACTGAAGGTGTTCCTTAAAAGGGAAAGGAGGTTTGGTGGGGTTTCTATAAGACACTGAACAGATATTTCTCACAGAATTCTGCCCTAACTTCTCACTTCTTTTACTTTCTTCCTACAGATTCCAGTCCCCAGATGGACAAAATATCCAACAGCAGCTCCATCACCCAGTTCCTCCTCCTGGCATTTGCAGACACACGGGAGTGGCAGCTCTTGCACTTCTGGCTCTTCCTGGGCATCTACCTGGCTGCCCTGCAACGGCCTCATCATCACCGCCATAGCCTGCGACCACCGCCTCCACACCCCCATGTATTTCTTCCTCTTCAACCTCTCCCTCCTAGACATGGCCTCCATCTCCATCACTGTTCCAAAATCAATGGCCAATTCCCTCTGGAACACCAGGGCCATCTCCTACACAGGATGTACTGTCCAGGTTTTTATGTTTGCCTTTATGGTAGTAGCAGAGTATTCTGTTCTCACCATCATGGCCTATGACCGCTACGTTGCCATCTGCAAACCCTTGCACTACAGGACCCTCCTGGGCAGCAGAGCTTGTGTCCACATGGCAGCAGCTGCCTGGGGCAATGGATT
The DNA here is from genome assembly GCF_000687185.1 of Egretta garzetta. Classification (NCBI taxonomy): domain Eukaryota; kingdom Metazoa; phylum Chordata; class Aves; order Pelecaniformes; family Ardeidae; genus Egretta; species Egretta garzetta. The sequence goes on along the minus strand of NW_009260343.1, from coordinate 13,379 downwards.
TCTCACTGCTGTGCTGCACACAGCCAATACATTTTCGATTCCCCTCTGCCAAGACAATGTTTTGGACCAGTTCTTCTGTGAAATCCCACAGATCCTCAAGCTCTCCTGCTCACACGCCTATCTCAGGGAAGTTGGGCTTCTTTTGGTTAGTGTCTTTCTAGATTTTGTGTGTTTTTCTTTCATTGTTCTGTCCTATGTGGAGATCTTCAGGGCCGTGGTGAGGATCCCCTCTGAGCAGGGACGGCACAAAGCCTTTTCCACGTGCCTCCCTCACCTGGCTGTGGTCTCCCTGTTTCTTAGCAGTGGTGTTTTTTCACACTTGAAGTCCCCTTCCATCTCCTCCCCATCCCTGGATCTGGTGGTAGCAGTGCTGTACTCAGTGGTGCCTCCATCAGTGAACCCCCTCATCTACAGCATGAAGAACAAGGAGCTCAAGGATGCTTTAAGTAAATTGATCCAATGTGTGCTGTTTCACTGACAATAATCTGAGTCCCCTCCTCTGCACATTTCCCAAGTTTATCTCAGGCCATGAGCCTGCTTTTCCCTCATGTGGTAATCTTTTTTTTTATGGATTATTTGCTGGATATATACTTCTTTCCTTAAGTTACATCCTGTTGTGCCTGACCCTTGCACAACACTGTTTCACATATGGTCTGTCAGATAGCATTTATCAATAAATGGGATACCCCAGGTGCAGTGCCTGGATGCTGGGCTCTTCCAGCAAAGGTGCTTCCAAGAAAATGTTGACAGAATTGGTCGTCCAAAGAGTGTTTGGTGGGTTAAGCTCATGGCAAAGTTGGTTTCCATTGGACCAAATGTTCTGGATTGAAAGGTTCTCCTCTTCTTGTCCAAATGCAGCAGAGATGCTCCGTGAGCTCCCCACTGTCTCCTAGAACTGCTTCATGTATGACAGGATTTATGCATATCCCAGACTTGAAATTAATTGGCAGGGGTCAGGAGAGGTTGGGGACTCGCTATGTGCTTTAGGGTGGGAGTGAACAGAGACAGACAAGGTGACACACCATCACAGAATCCCAGAATCCCAGAATGGCAGGGGTTGGAAGGGACCTCCAGAGATCATCTAGTCCAACCCCCCTGCTCAAGCAGGCTCACCCAGAGCAGGGTGCACAGGAAATCATCCAGGCAGGGTTTGAATATCTCCAGAGAAGGAGACTCCACAGCCCCCCTGGGCAGCCTGTGCCAGGGCTCGGTCACCCTCAAAGTCAAGAAGTTACTCCTCGTATTCAACAGAAACCTATTCTGCTTCAGTTTGTGCCCATTGTCCCTTGTCCTGGTGCTGGGCACCACTGAGAAGAGTCTGATTCAGTCCTCATGACCTCCAACCTTGAGATATTTGTACGTGTTGATGAGATCCCCTCTCAGCCTTCTCTTCTCCAGGCTAAACAAGCCCAGCTCCCTCAGCCTTTCCTCATAGGGGAGATGCTCCAGTCCCCTCATCATCTCTGTAGCCCTCCTCTGGACTCTCTCTAGGAGTTCCTCATCTTTCTTGGACCGGGGAGCCCAGAACTGGATGCAGTACTCCAGGTGGGGTCTCACCAGGGCAGAGTAGAGGGGGAGGAGAACTTCCCTCGCCCTGATGGCCACGCTCCTCTTAATGCACCCCAGGATGCCATTGGCCTTCTTGGCAACAAGGGCACCCTGCTGGCTCATGGCCACCTTGTTGTCCACCAGGGCTCTGAGCAACCTGATCTAGTTAGCGGTGTTCCTGCTCCCTGCAGGGGGCTTGGACTAGATGACCTCTAGGGGTCCCTTCCAACCCAAAACATTCTGATTCTATGAACTCAAATGGCCTCTCTGTGCAGCTCACATCTTTCCTGGCACTTTTCTTAGTGTCCCGTCCACCCCCTCTCCACCCCTGCCCCCTGCTTTCTAGTCCACAGGCTGTAGATGAAGGCATTGAACAGGGATGTGAGGATGGTGTCGAAGGGCTTTGTCAAACGATCTCAGGATGGCTGCTGTGGGTATCACACAGGGTGAGAGTGTCCTAGAAAGCAGTGCACTAGTGAGGTGAGAGGAGCGGGTGGAGGCTGCTTTCTGCTTGCCCACGGTGGATGGGTGAACTGCCCCAGGGTGGTATCTGTGACGCACATGGGGTGACCATGTGAACAGGAAGGGGAGGATGCGGTCTAAAAGGCAGTTAATGAAAGTAAAGAGTATGTGTGTCACAGTGTCACTTCGTTGTGTTTCCTTGACCCGCAGATGGCAGGGTGTCTGCGTGATCCTTTGGGTAACCTTAAAGTTGATGCAAGAACCAACACCTCGTGAGAGCTCCCACAGCGGGGTGAAATCAGAGAAGTGTTTCACTCTACTGAGGCCACAGAAGTGTGCCGGGGAAATGACTGAATTTTCTGTAGATGACAGAAATCCCCATAGTGAAGGGGCAGATGCCCCCTGGATGCAGACCTCCCAGCTGATGAGCCTTGTAGGGAGCAGGGGGTGGCACACAGTCAAGTACTGATTGTAGAATGTGGTCACCAATAGTAAATACTCAGTCCATGCAAAAGGTGCAGGAAACAATTCTAACACCATGCCTTCCCCAGTCGCAAAGCTGGCCACCAGCTGGGGCAGGGTGGTCGACCTGTACAAAATGTCCAGGGAAGACAAATGCCCCAAGAAGAAACCCATGGGGGTGTGCAGATGCTGGTTTGCCACCACCTGCATGATGATGAGGGTCTTCCCAAGCACAAACACTATGCAGGTCACAAGAGAGAGGGAGAGGGAATAGATTTTCCTAGGGACAGGGAACATTCCCCATGCCGTAGGTGTGGGGGATTCCATGATTGCCCCGTTGCCCTTCCTCCACTTATCAGGAAGAGTATTTATTCAGTGTCAGTGGCTTGGCTCTCAGACAGACAAGTCAATGCAAGGACATTTATTTTGTTGAATTAGAGAAGGAGAATAGCTCCTTATTTACACAGCGGCTGGGTCACACCACTGAGGCAGCTAATGAAGTAAAAGTAGGGTGTCCACATTTCTTTGTGGACAACATTATCACAAGTTAAGAAATGAAGAAAAGAAAAAAAAAAAACCCTCACTCAATAAGAATGATAACAACAAAATGAATAAAGAAAGCCTGGGCCTGTATTGAGTTACATTATGAGTTATAGGTAGAAGAAGATGGAAACTCTACAGCTTCTACAGGCCTAGAGCACAAGTCTTACAAGTAGTGGCTGAGGGAACTGGGGTTGTTTAGTCTGGAGAAGAGGAGGCTGAGGGGAGACCTTATCGCCCTCTACAACTGCCTGACAGGAGGCTGTAGTGAGGTGGGGGTCGGCCTCTTCTCCCTGGTAACGGACGATAGGACAAGGGGAAATGGTCTGAAGTTGCACCAGGGCAGGTTTAGGCTAGACATTGGGAAAAATTTCTCACCGAAAGGGTTGTCAGGCTCTGGAATGGGCTGCCCAGGGAGGTGGTAGAGTCCTTATCCCTGGAGGTATTTAAAAGAAGGAGAGATGAGGTGCTGAGGGACAGGGTTTAGTGGTGGGATGGCAGGGTTAGGTTAAAGGTTGGACTCAATGATCTCAAAGGTCTTTTCCAACCAAAGTGATTCTATAGTTCTATGATTCTGGAAATCATTCAGTTATCAGTTTCCACACTGCATCCTTGAGCTCCTGGTTCCTCATGCTGTAGATGAGGGGGTTCACTGTTGGAGGCACCACAGAATACAGACCAGCAACCACTAGATTCAGGGATGGGGAGGAGGTGGAGGGGGGCTTCAGGTAGGCAAATGTGGCGGTGCTCAAAAACAGTGAGACCACAACCAGGTGAGGCACGCATGTGGAAAAGGCTTTGTGCCGTCCCTGCTGAGAGGGGATCCTCAGCACAGCCCTGAAGATCTGCACATAAGATACCACAATGAAAACAAAACATCCCAAAAAGACAGAAGTACAGAATACAAGAAGTCGAAATTCCCTGAGGTAGGTATCTGAGCAGGAGAGCTTGAGGATCTGGGGAAGTTCACAGAAGAACTGGTCCAGGGCATTGCCATGGCAGAGGGGTAATGAAAATGTATTGGTTGTATGCAGTACAGCATAGAAGAAACCACTTCCCCAGGCAGCTGCTGCCATGTTGACGCAAGCTCTACTGCCCAGGAGGGTCCCATAGTGCAGGGGTTTGCAGATGGCAACGTAGCGGTCATAGGCCATGACAGTGAGAAGAAAATACTCTGCTGAAATGAAAGAGACAAACAGAAACAACTGTGCAGCACATCCCCCGTAGGAAATGGCCCTGGTTTCCCACAGGGAATTGGCCATGGCTTTGGGAACAGTGGTTGAGATGGATCCCAGGTCTAGGAGGGAGAGGTTGAGGAGGAAGAAGTACATGGGGGTGTGGAGGTGGTGGTCACAGGCTACAGCGGTGATGATGAGGCCATTGCCCAGGAGGGCAGCCAGGTAGATGCCCAGGAAGAGCCAGAAGTGCAAGAGCTGCATCTCCCGTGTGTCTGCGAATGCCAGGAGGAGGAACTGGGTGATAGAGCTGCCATTGGACATTTGCTTCCTCTGTGCATGGGGACCTGCCCAAGGAGGTAAAGGCAATGAGAAGTTAGGGGAGTGTTCTCTCAGGAAAACCTATTCCAGTTCTCATGGAAACGCCCCAGATTGCCTTGCCCCTTTCAGGGGGACCTTTGTCAGGACTGTCCCTTGGTGCAGGCTGTAGGGAGCTGGTCTGTCCATCAGCCCTGGTCTCAGCTGCCCTTTTCTTGCAGCTTTTTTAGCTGCTGGATGCTCACACCCAGGTGTTCACCTGAGGAGAAACTGGAAAGTTCTGGGAGCAGAGGAATCTAATTCCCTAGTGCAGATCTCCAAACCTGCCCCCACCATCTCATCATACCTGAGGAGGATCTCAGCTCTCCCCTTCCAACTACGGACACACAGGGCTCATTGTAGCTGCCCATACACAGAGCATGAGCCACACTACCATGGCCTTAGCGCTGAGTTGTTTTCTTTATGGGGAACAGCGAGTTCTTGGGAGAGCTGTGCCCTTCTGGAGAGCAGCCTGCATCCCAGCA
>NW_009260343.1:6879-8324 GCF_000687185.1 Egretta garzetta | reverse complement strand
TGGAGTGTCCTGAAGTGAGGGTCATTGCCAGCTCATTGCCAGCCCCATACAGCCCCAGAGCCCCCAGGTAAGGTAGTAAGGACAGGAGGGGAAACACAGAGAAATGCCCCAGTGCTCCTGCCAAGGGAGGGAGGAGAGGGACAGACCAACAGGCACTCAGGCCTCTCTCCTCACTGTGGGTCGGGCTGCCAAGAAGACGACTCATCCTGAAACCCCACAACCCTGGTGGCAAAGGTTGTGGTGGGTGTGAGAGGAGGCCAGGAGGGTGCTCCTTGAAGGTATCTGTGCTGCAGAGGATAGCAGGAACACGCCAGAGTCCCCACTCCCATGGTGTTTCTGGGAGCAGCTCCCACACCCTCCCTGCCCGTATCTCTGCTACCTGGAGCTGTCCCTGCTGGGAGCTGTTTTCCTGTCCCCAGGTCTCCTCCCTGTCCATGTTCACAGTCCCCATCCCACCCACTGTGTGCTCAGCTCTGCCCTGCAGACATCTCCTGGCAGCAGGGTACTTCCCAGGGGCATCTCTGTGTGTGCAGGGGCTCAGGAGAAGCTCAAACAAGTCCTGATGAGAACTGAGCTCTCTGTGCCTTTTCCAGAGCAGAGGAATAAAATCCAGTCTCCCATTGCCCACCCAGCCAACCAACAGGAGAAAACTCAAAGCACAAACTCCTTTCCTCTTAGGTAATCCCCATCATGATCTTCCTCTTGAAAAGCCCTCTTGGATATTCCCTAGGGGTAATCTGGAGCTGTAGGCAGCCCTGACCCACACGGCACCCTTTTCACACTGTCCTGTCCTGCCAGGGGTCACTCCTTCCACCCACAGCTACTCCCTGAAGAACCCTGGGGAGCTCCCCAGGCAGGCTGAGCGCTGACCCTGGCTGGCTGCAGAGCCCCTGCCCCAGCACTCAGCCCCTTGGGCTGCAGGGACCCTGCTGGGAAGGACAGCCCTGGGCACCCCTGCCTGCACACCCACCTTCACACTCTGCAGCCATCCCAAGGAGAAGAGGGGGTGAACATTCTATCATGACTTTCCCCTCTGAAGGTGCAGCAAGGAAGCCCTGCTCTGGAGCATGTCCTCCTCCACACCAGAGAAGCCAGGACAGACATCAGTCATGGGATGTGTCAGCTCTGGGAGACCCCTCCAGGCTACTCAGCTGCATTTCCCTGCTGCCAGAGACTTACTGTGTCAAATGCTGTGAAGATGTTTCTGTGAACAAGCTCAGCTCTCTCCGATCACCCCAGACTGCCTTTAACCCCTGTCTGCCTCGATTCTCTTCCCTTGGTGCCTGCAGGCAGTGCCCTCAGCCCTGCTGCGCTTTGCAGAGGAGCTGCTCCTGGGCAGAGCTGTCTCTCGGCAGCGCTGCCCACTTGCCATCAGCTCCCTCCATCCCAGGACCCCAGCCCAGCTCAGCAGCACCGGACCAGCCCAAGGGCGTCCGTGCTCAGCC
>NW_009260343.1:0-6862 GCF_000687185.1 Egretta garzetta | reverse complement strand
GGCAGGGGAGCGACTCCTGGGCAGAGCTGTCTCTCGGCAGCGCTGCCCACTTGCCATCAGCTCCCTCCATCCCAGGACCCCAGCCCAGCTCAGCAGCACAGGACCAGCCCAAGGCAGCCCTTGCTCTGCCCCCTCGGGGCTCCCTCCCGGTGTCCCTGGGGCTGCAGGGGAACCTGCTATGAAACAGGCTGAAGTCATCCCTGATGTTCCCTTCCTCAGCTGGGGAGGGAGGCTTCCTTCCATCAGTGTCATTGCTCCTGTCAGAGATAGAGTTAGGTCTAAAACCACCTTTTGTGTCTTCTTATTAGGCAGGACACCCAGACAATGACAGGCAGGGATCTCCTTTACTCTTGCTGAGGGATAGGATTCAGCCGAGTCAGCCAAAGCCTGTCATCCCATGTTTCTATTGCTAGCACGGGAAGGGGACTCAGCTTCCTCCTCTGCCTGCCACAAACCCACCGGCGGTGGGATTACTCTTGCCTCAGTTCAGGTGGGCATGAAATGGGCACCTGCATGGGAGCTCCTTGTCTCAGCTCCTGTGGTAATTAATGAAGCTGTAGGTCAGGAGCTGGCCGTTCAGATGAAATACCTGGTGACACCTGAGGTGCCAGAGGTTGTCCAAGGCAAGTGCCAGACAACTGTACTTGTCCCTGTTCGCTATCGTCTCGGCAGCCTATGCTTTCACCTGACCAAACAATGTCCTATAGCGTAGGGAGAGCTCAGCTTCTCTCTGCCTTTCCCATCAACCCAATTGTAGTTTTGTTGGGTTTAACCTTGTTAAGTTTATTGCTTATAATCATTCTGTAGATCAGAGTTCGGCAACAAATGAAACAAAATGCATCAACCCAGCATGTAAAATGTACAAAGCCAAGTGACTCTGTGTGTAATGTGGTATCTATGAAGCATAAATTGTGACATTTAAAATAAACACCTTATCAAATAATTGGACTCTTACCGCTGATCTGCCATACGCCACATATTTATGACATAGAGGCAAGAGGCAACCATACCACCACTCTACCAGTCAACAAAGTGGATTGACTGTAGTCACAGGGTGGGGTGTGATGGATGCACTCAACCCCTTGACCAGAGTGGCTGTTGTTTGGTGCAGGCTTTGAAAGAGGTAAAGACTTGAGCCATAGCCGGGCCCTGAACTCCTGGTGTTTCAATCTGTACTCTGAAAGCTCACAAAGGAGCAGAGTGACACCATGAGCAGATGAGCTTGGAACACCAATCACGTGATTGACACATGAACAACAGTTGGCTTTCTCAAGCCTCATTTATCAAGGAACAAAGACAGTTGTGGGTACAAGGAGCCTCATGCCTACCTTTTCCATTGCATGTAATTTGACTATGAGCCAAGCCCTTTATCCCATAAACATGACAGCCTGAGTGAGCCTTCTCTGAGCTCTCCCTGCTAGGCAGCGTGGCTGCATTGTGGTGATCTCCCCTGGAGCTGGGGCACCTCTCAAGGTTGCTCCTAAAGGCAGAGACCTTTTACCAACAGCAGATCATTGGTAGGCTGCCAATATCGCACATAATCTTGTAGTACGGTAACTAAGATTTTGTCTGGTAAATTTGATTGCATGCTGATTGATATTAATGAATCATTACTAATCCATGTTGCTATGCAATACTGATTATTGTAAACTTTGTATAGATAATTCCATTAGACGTAAACCATTGTCCAAGTCTGAGACTAAGATTGGACGCAGCTGCACTTTGGCTCCATAAGGACTTTAGCAGGTAAATAGGTCCAGTGTGAACCTCCTGACTCAACAGTGGGGTTTTCCTTACTCTTTGCATCTCCGGTCTCTCTGAATCGTTCTAACTGAATTCTAACTCAGTTTTCCTTTGCATGTTTCAGTCATGCAGCAATAAGTAAAGTGAATTTTGCCATCAGACTTATTGAACCTTGGTAAACCCCTCTTAAACTTTTTTAAATTCCACTGAAATCATTGAGCTTTGTCAAATTAGTACTTTACCTCAATAAAAATGAATAATGGCATTGTGCTGCTTATCTCTTTTGAGTGAGGTGCCTGCCACTCTTTTGCGACCCAGTTGCCCCTGAGTGGAATCTCAAGGCACAGGAATGGCTTTCCAATTCAGTGTCACCGACAAACGTGGTGACAGTTGCCTCCTCCAGGTCATGGATACAGGTGTCAAACTGCACAGGGCTGGGGAGAGTCCCCTGTGCTGCCCCAAAATGCCCCAGGTTGTCCCCCTGGCCTCCAGGTAGGGTGTGACCCCTTCACTACTGCCCTCTCAGCCTCATCATCCAACTGGTGGTTTGCCCATCTGTCTGTCTGTCCATCCAGACTGTAAGGGCCTAACGTGCATACAAGAATATTGAGGGAGACCATGCCAAGAGGTTTGTTGAAGCTGAGGCAAACGACATCCACTTTTTATCTCCTCATGCTCAGCTGCAGGCTGTCAGGCTGGCGAAGCGTGCTTTACCCTTGGGAAGGCCATGGTGGCAGTTACTCTCCTCTAGGTGCCCAGAAAAGGCACCCAGGAGGAGTTTAATTGTGGAGGACTGTGTTTTGTTGTTTATGAAACTTGATTGTGCTTGGCTTGGCTTTGCTTGCCAATAGGAAAAATTCTTCTGTGCCTGTGTGCAGCCAGTTCTGTAAGGAGAGCAGGGAGGAGATGGTGCACAGGAGCTGTGGCACCCAGCTGCAGAGCTCAGTGGAGAAGTCTGAGGTAAGGACAAGTGACGCAAGTGCCATTGGGCCAGTGAGAGCAATGGTGGGGTGGGGGAGGTGAGGAGCAAGGTTGTCCATACAGTGTCAGACCTCAAGGGACTCTTCTCCTGCCATTCCAGACCTCCTGAGGAGACACTCTGGATCATGGTCACTTGGAGAATGCTCGTATGACCTCTCCTCTAAAGTACTCCCTTTAAAATAAAAATTTAAAAAAAAAAAAAAAGATTTTAGTAGGAACACCTTGAAATCTTCCTCCTTAACTACACTATGAAACAGCTCCAATTAGCAATCCATGTCTTGAAGACTTGAGGAAAATTACAAACAGATAAAGAGCTTTTCAGGGCATTTGGGGCTCATTACATGAACCTCAGCTACTGAGAGAAGACTGAACAAGCAACTCAAGCAGTTTAAGTCAGAAGCAAAACCCAAAGTTCCTCAAAGCATTAATGGGCCCCACTGAGGGCAATCACTGACACAGCCTCCCCAAGACTCGTTAGAGCAGATAATTGGAGGCCATGGTTGCAGGGAGGCAAAGGCCCTGAGCGGGTGGGTGTGATGCTGAGAAAAGCCTTGGCTTTGTTTTAGGAAGCAGAAAGGCCAAATTCCTAAGCCCTGGCAAGACAGATCCTGAGACCCACAAATGAAATGTTCAACTCGTGGGCCTTGGTGGCAGAGGCAACTGCCATAGCCAAGGGGACAAAGACCTCAGTCCTGTTGCACCTTGCAGCCTTGCCAGAGCCCTTGGCCATCTCTGCTGCAGGCTGTCCTACACTGTCCCATGAATGCACTTCTTTCCCTTCAGAATGTTGACATCCATCTTTCTTTCCCACCTAGCTCTCATCTTGGCATTTCCATACCTTCACTGATGTCTCTCCAGTCATTGCTGGCTGTTCCTAGAAACACAAAGCCATGGGTGGATCCAGACTCCCTCTGGGTGACCTCTTCCATCACAAGGCTACACTTTGAGTGAGACTTCTTTGTCCTCACCTCCAGCCTGAACCTTTCAAATTGCTCTTTGTGGAGGTTTCCTTCTCTTCCCAAGAAAAGCTCCATCATCTCTGAAAGCACCCTTCAAGCAGTTGCACTCCACTACTAGAGTGCCCTGAGCCTCCACTTCACCAGGCTAAAGAAGCCCACGTCCCTCAGACTCTCCACACAGGCCCCAAATGCCATCCTAGAAGATCTCATCTACAACCTCTGCAGTTCCTCCCCATTCCTCCAGACTGGGGAGCCCCACACCCAGACACACAAGTCCAGAGGTGGCCACAGTAGTGCTGATACAAGGCGGGTGATAACTCCCCTCTCTGGGTGGCCATGCTCCAAGTAATGCAGCCCTCTATGCAGCTGGCTTTATTCATGGTGAGTAGGGACCACTGGCTCCTATGGCATTCCTCTTTGTGCCCAGGCCCTTCTCCTCAGGGTCACTCCTGAGGTGGTCAGGTCCCAGCCTGACCTCCTGTCTGGGGTTATTCTTATCCCCAAAAACCCACTTGCAACTTTTCCTTGTAAAAATTCATGGCGTTTCTATTGCCAGATCCCAGAGTTTCTCAAAGTTCCTCAGGAGTGGAGCTCGGTGTGGGCAGCTGTTCATGTGTGCGTACAGGTGGCCCACCAGATCCCTGGTGCCTCTCACAAGATAAGTGCATGAGGAACTGTAGGTCACTCCACATAACAGCAGGAAGTAGCGGTTTAATGGAATTGCTGACCAAGGGAAGAATTCCCATGGTAACAAGCTGAGAAACACCAAAGGAGACTAAAAAGGAAGTCAACCTAGATGTTTTCTTTTTATTGTCCTGTCCTATGTGTTGCAGCCGACTTTCTTTACCTGCCTGCGGCAACAACTCCCGTTCGAGGTGAGACGGCACGAGAGCCTCACATCCCCCGGCCTCGGGCCACTGAGGCACAGACACCAATATGAGGATATCACAAATGGCGTTTATTAACTCTCTTTCACTGCTTTTATATGCAAACTACTTCGTTTCCACCCTTGCAGTTACATCACAAGCTCTATCACAAGGGGGCCAGTCCCTATCCTTTCCGTACATCGCGAGATCTTCCGGTCGCCAATCCCTACACACAGTAAACGAAGCAAGGCATCAAAGGTGTAGAAGAGAGGGTCCTGGTCTGTGCCATGCTTTCTGGACACCATGGGGAAGCTGCCCCAGGAAAACTGTCTCAGATCAGTCCCACACAGCAGCCGTTTCCATCTCTGGCCGTACACCCCAGCCCTGAGGAAGGACCTTGGCTACACGGTCACCCCTGTCCTCCCCTGGGGCTTATTGATACCCAACTCCACTGCCATCATTAAAAAAAAGGAAATGAGTTTCCTATTAACACTCTTTACACACCAAAGTCCATGAAACAAAAAAGCCAAAAATAAAGCAAAAAGAAAAGAAGTAAAAAAAAAAAAAAGTTGAAGCAGTTAATTTAAAAAAAAAATAGCAGAACTTTGTCTCCTTTTGAGTTTTCCCATGGTTTTTCTATCTCAACAGACTGACAAATCTGCAGATATGTGGTGGCATATGCTTGGTGTGCTCCATGCTTTCCAGAAGCTGAAAACTGGCCCAGAGTTTACAAGCCATGGAGACCTTGAGATAGCTTGCTGCATGGAGAGGCAGCCAGCAGGGATCCACCTGACCTGACAGTTGCCTCCTCTGGGTCATGGGTACAGGTGTTAGACTGCACAGGAGAGTCCCCTGTGCTGCCCCACAGTGCTCCCACTGGCCTGCAGGGAGGGGATGACCCCTTCAGCGCCGCTCGCTCAGCCTCATCATCCAACTGGTGTTTTAACCAGCTCTTTATCTCCCCATCTAGACTGTCCTGGCCTAATGTGGGCACTAGGATATCAAGGGAGACCATGCCAAAAGTATTCCTGAGGTGGAGGTAAATGACATCCACTCTTCTCCCCTTGTGCAGAAAAGCATTCACTTCTTCATGAAGGCAATCAGGTTGATGAGGAATGATTTACCCTTACATAATCCATGCTGACTGCACTGGGACACATTCTTCTCTCTTTTAGGTGCCCAGAAATGTCACCCAAGAGCACTCATGCCAAGGGACACTCGTCACCACAGTGAGCTTGTACAGCCTGGGGTTCCCTGCGGTGCACTTTTGGCCTCTTTCAAAGATGGTGCAACATTGGCTTGTCCTTGCTCACAAGGGACCTCTACCAATCCCGTGACCTTTCAAAAGGGATGTCCCAAAGAAATATCTCTTCCAGTGTAACATCATTACCACTATTCTGCCTGTTCTACAGTGTATTTAATGTCTCTAATCGTTCATGTATTTTCACCTCTCTTGAGAGAACAGCATTGCTCAGGTCAGCTTCTCCCATGCAGATGGCCTAGGGAAAGGCCCTTTCCATTGTTCTCCACTTTTCTCCTCCCCTTACTCTTTCTTCATCCTCATTCCTGTCACCCAGCCAGGTGCTGCTTTGACATCAGGCAGTCAGAAGTTTGTCTGTCTTTCAGCAGTCTAATTGTCTCCTCAGACAACTCTTTAACTGTGTTTCCATCTACCTTTGTTTATCCACCTGCCTAAAATATCTCTCCTCAGCTTATCCCTTGTCGAAAGGCAACCTCATGAGAGGCAGCCCGTACTGAGCATGTGCTTGCAGAGTGAGTTTTGTTGATGGAACTTGGTCATTCTTGGCTTTTTCGCTTGCCAATAGGAAAACATCCCTCAGAGCCTGTGTGCATTCAGTTCTCTAAGGAGAGCAGGGGGAGATGGTGCAAAGGAGCTGTCACCTGCAGCTGCAGGCTTCAGTGGAGAAGTCTGATGTCAGGCAGAGTGATGGAAGTGCCAGGGGGCCACTGAGAGCAATGGTGGGGTTGGGGAGGTGTGGAGGAAGGTTGTCCCTGGGGTGTCAGACCTGCAGGGACTGCTTGTCCTTCCTCTCCAGACCTCCTGAGGACACCTCCTGAGGGATCATGATCACTTGCAGAATGCTGCTATCCCCTCTTCTCTACACGGAACAGTAATAGAATATACCCTTGAAAATCAGACATCATTTTGAAGAGGTGCACATTGAAGTCTTCCTCTTCCACTACACTGGAGAACCTCTCCAAAGACATGCACAAGTCCTGAAGACTTGAAGACAACTAAGAGAAAGATATCATTATGGCTTTTTGTATTTTCAGGAGCACATGGTGTCTTTG
>NW_009260342.1:1639137-1645369 GCF_000687185.1 Egretta garzetta | reverse complement strand
AGACTTGTGCTCTAGACCCCTCACCAGCTTTGTATAACCAATTACAAAAACTGAATTACATTGAGTAATTTGAACTTCCAGTCTGTTTCTCCTCTTCAATTTAATAAATGGCTTTGTGCTCAGAAATGCATTAAATGTGGAACTGGAAGTGTTTTATATGATGCACAAAATACTTAAGCATGCATTTATGCCAACCTGAAGCCTAGACACACTATGTGATATCTTCCTACCTCTTCAAGCCATGCACACTGTACAGTAAAAAGCAAACTAAAAATACCAATAAAAAGATTCATCATACCCAAAGAATGAAAACGTCTAGACTAAGCAGGGTCTGGTGTCTTCCGTGAGCCTGAGTTTTTCTGCAAATTCACCCAAAGCTGTATTTGATGATCATTCCATTACAGTGACTGAACTATAAACCCCCAAAATGGAAGGCAGCTCAGTGAAGATGGGCAAGGGCAGCATGCCCATGAAGCTCAGAAAAATGCAGGGTGTGACTGACCACAGCTGTTGCTAAGAAGCTGACTTGATCTCAGCACAAAGGGGACCAGAGGGTGGCCTTTGTTTTAGATAAACTGCTATGTCAATTGAGCAGATCATCTGACCATATCACAGTTGAGTGAATCATCTAGTGGTGTAAATGTTTCTCTCTGAATGTCTCCCTAAGTTAGCTAGACCAGCATGAGGGGAGTGTGCATGTGGCTCGGCCCAACACAGAGTACAAAAATTAAACAACTAACAAAAAAATTTCAAAGAGAGTAACAAGCTTGAGCTGGCTTCAACCTATGTATTCGCGACTGGGGATGCCAAACATTGTGACAGTGAGCATATTCTAGAGACCAGTAACAGGGATCACATCAGTGTTGCGTTTGAACTGTATACTGCAATCGCTGTATTTTGCTAAGTTTAACTTGCATTTGTATTGTGATTCCAGGTTTTTTGTTTTATATCACTCTGCTAAATTAGAAATCAACTGTCATCAACTATCTTCAAATAGTAAATTTGATATTTAAATATTACACCCTCCATGTGTGGAACATCTAAAAGAACCTGGTCAGAGAGTACTGGACTCTGACAGGTGCCTAAACAGGCCACCTAAGCCTGACTCCCCTCCACAGCAGAATCCAGGCATATTCTTGTCTTGGCTTGGGTCAAACATTACCCAAAAAATATACTGTACAAACAGCATTTTAAAAGATGATCCTAAAATTACATTAAAAGCTTCCTGTCCAGAACAGTAAAACAGCTTTGAGGAAATATAGCTGCAGTGCAATTTTAGGAATGGCTCAAGAGTCACGATGACCAAGATCCTCTTTGTTCATAATCACAATGTCAGTACAAAATGTCATTTGTTTTGATCACAGATATCCATGAAGAAAACAGAAGTGCCTTGCATGGATTAATTATCAGCTTGAATGCAAAGCCACTGCCAAAGACTCTAGGTACCAAAGCACTGTAAGAACCAAAAGACCAGACTCAATCAGCCTGAGCTCCTGATCTTGCTGAAACTCTCACTGGTATTTTGACAAGCAGTAAAGAAAAAGCTATTTCTTTATAAACAAGGAACAGAAGTTTATCGGGCTTCACTGCATCTTCACTCCCCCATGCATAGTACAGTTTAGCTAGATTAAACTACTCCAAACCAGGACCTCAAGACACTTCAGTGCAACCTTGGAGCCACTGACCGAATTCTAATTCTGGACCTGAGCCCTTTGATTCTTAGTTCAAAGTGTATTTTTTCCAGCACTGCTTAGCACTTTCTAAATTAACATTGCTTCTAACTACTGAACATAAGGTAGAAGGTTCAGTGAAACAGAAATTCAAGTTCTTCAAGCAACTGTCACATTCGCCTAATACGCACCAAGTCAGATCTTCCTGTTTGGAATTACTTTGTGGAACCGCATCAGTATCTTGGATGCCTCAGTGCCCTTTTGATCAGAACTTGTTAAATACAAAGTAAGCCAACTGATTTATAGTTCCTTACCATACAGGGCTACAATAAAGATCCTTATTACAATTACTCATTTTGCATACTGTAATTCCTTCCTTACACGAAGAATACCCAGAAATGCTTGTGGTTTGGGGTGCTGGGTTCCTGCGTGCTTCCCCCCCCATCAGTAGTTTGAGGTAAAAATCTCTCTGCTAAAAATTCACAACAATATGACCGAAGTAAATCCAACAATACTAAAAATATGGCAATGTTAAGATGGTGCCACTATAGAATCATAGAATTGTTTAGGTTGGAAAAGACCCTTAAGATCATCATGTCCAACCGTTAACCTAGCACTGCCAAGCCCACCACTAAACCATGTTCCTAAGCACCACATCTTTCTCAAGACTATCTGTTCCATAACCTTCCCTGGCACCGAGGTCAGACTGACAGGCCCGTAGTTCCCCAGATCCTCCTTCCGGCCTTCCTTGTAGATGGGTGTCACATTTGGTAACTTCCAGTCACCTGGGACCTCCCCAGTTAGGACTGCTGGTTAGTGATAGGAAGTGGCTTGGTGAACACTTCCACCAGCTCCCTCAGTAACTTTGGGTGGATCCCATTTGGCCCTGTAGACTTGTGTGTGTCTAAGTGGTGTAGCAGGTCGCTAACCATTCCCCCTTGGATTATGAGGGCTTCATTCTGCTCCCCACCCCTGTCTTCTGGCTCAGGGGCCTGGGTACCCAGAGAACAACTGGTCTGACTATTAAAGACTGAGGCAAAGAAAGCATTAAGTACCTCAGCCTTTTCCTCATCCTTTGTCGCTATGTTTCTCCTGCATCCAATAAAGGATGGAGATTCTCCTTAGTCCTTCTTTTGTTGCTAACATATTTATAGAAACATTTTTAATTGTCTTTTACAGCAGTAGCCAGATTAAGTTCTAGTTGGACTTCGGCTCTTCTAATTTTCTCCCTGCATAACCTCATGACATCCTTGTAGTCCTTCTGAGTTGCTTGACCCTTTTTCCTAAGTGCATAAACTCCTTTTTTCCCCACCTCTCCTTTTTTCCCCACTGAGTTCCAGCCAAAGTTCTCTGTTCAGCCAGGCTGGTCTTCTCTCCCACCAGCTCATCTTTCAGCACATGGGGATGGCCTGGTCCTGCACCTTTAAGATTTCCTTGTTGAAGAACGCCCAGCCTTCCTGGACTCCTTTGCCCCTCAAGACTGCCTCCCAAGGGACCCTGTCAACCAGGCTCCTAAACAGGCCAAAGTCTGCCCTCCAGAAGTCCAACATGGCGGGTCTGCTGACCCTCCTTAACTTCTCCAATAATAGAAAACTCTGTCATTTTGTGATCGCTGTGCCCAAGACAGCCTCCAACTGTCACATCACCCACAAGCCTTTCTCTGTTCACAAACAACAGGTCCAGTGAGGTGCCCTCATGAGTTGGTTCACTCACTAGTTGTGTCAGGAAGTTGTCTTCCACACACTCCAGGAGCTTCCTAGACTGTTCCCTGTCCACCGTATTGTATTTCCAGCAGACATCTGGGAAGCTGAATACTCAGGGCTAGTGATTGTGAGACTTCTCCCAGCTGCTTACAGAGTATTTCGTCTGCCTCTTCATCCTGGTTGGGTAGTCTGTAACAGACTCCCACCATGATATCTGCCTTGTTGGCCTTCCCCCTGATTTTTACACATAAACACTGAACCCTATCATCACCATCATCAAGCTCTAGACAGTCAAAACACTCCCTAACACACAGAGCTACCCTATCACCTCTCCTTCCTTGCCTATCCCTTCAGAAGAGTTTATAGCCATCCATTGCAACACTCCGGTTGTGCAAGTCATCCCACTGTGTTTCTGTGATGGTAACTATGTCATAGTTTTCCTGCTGCACAATGGCTTCCAACATTAATGCATTCTCCAGGTACTTTTTCCTTAATCTTTGTAAGGCATACAGTTATGAAATACCTTTTAGTCTGATTCTTGGTTTTGTGGGGGTTTTTTTTGGTTTTGTTTTTTTGTTTTTTTTTTTTTTTTTCAATAAATAGGATATGGATTATACTTCCCATAAGATCACTATAGAGATGTTGTGAGACTCACTTCAGTAATATGTTGTGTCTTGAGCAAGTGGGGATGCAGGAAATTCTGCTGATCCAACCCTTGACATGGACACCTTGAACACTGAGTGCACCTCTCACTGGTCTGTATCAAGCTGGCAGGTGGAAGTTCTGGATGTTCTGCTGTATGGCAGCATTGCATGATCCTAGCTGCATACAACCTGCCACACACCCAAGTTAACTGGAAGTGGTTCTAGGTGCCCTGGGGGCACACAGGTGCCAAGGAAGGATAAGTAAGGAAGACAAAGTGCCCTAGCATGCAGGCACTACATCCACCACCATATACAAGCACTCATGCCATCCTGACATCATGGCAAGGGCCCATCACACTCACAGTTCTTCCCTGCAGTTTGGTACACATGCACCTCAATATGCCTAGAACACCTGTGTACATAAAGACTGTGTTTGCAAAGGAACAAACCACCCAATACTAAAGAAAAAAAAAAAAAAATCTCACTCATTTGCCAAGCTGCATGTTGTCTGTTCTGCAAGAAGGAAGATTTGGGAAGCAGCATAAAGCTGCACTGTGCTAACAAGAGTCATCACAGCTACTGCAGAGGGAAAAAATCCAACGTAGTCTGAGCAGACCACCAGGCTTTTCATGCTCCTGACTTGAAGAGAAATGCATGGCCTCCTTCTCTTGCCCCAGAAGCCACTGTTCTTTATTAATTACTTCCCAATAGAATCTCTCAAAGTCCATAGGAGCTCTGTACAGATAGGTAAAGCTAGAAACATGTCTGAAGATGGGAAGAAAGCTTATTGTCTAAAAGGCAAAAGCGGAGATAACTGATAGCAAACAAAAAATGTACAAAAACACATTAAAAAAACCAATACACACACCTCACACCAAAACAGAAAACAACACGTGCAAAACCCCACAATTAAGCAGAAAGTCAGCAAGGAATAGGCAACAGGAAAAAGAATGTTCATCCAACTATGAAATAAGATTTTCAAGTCAAACCAAAAGGTACTTTCCAAAAGATATTCTGCAGTTTTACACTCAACCCACTAAAGCAAAAAAACCCCACCTAACTAGGCTACTGCACTGTAAGAATAACATATGGATATAACATTAAAAAAGAAAAATAAAGACCACTTAAACTTATGCTTTAATTCAGTTTTCAGTAAGCATGATAGTATTAAGCAGTAATATAAGATAGCAAAACTAGTAAAAATAGAAACTTCCACAATAGAGATGAAATAAAAGCTCAAGCAACTTAATCTAACCCCATCCTCCTGCAGGAAATTTATCACTGAAGATAATCAAATCCCAGACCTAAAGTTTCACATACTACAAAAATCTCCAGTCAGGCACATGAATCTTGGCAAAGCATTTGATAAGCTGCCTCTAGTGAAAGCTGAGATAAGAGACACTACTAGGAGACATGCACAGGGTAGAGAGATGATGAAAACAGAGATAGAGAAGCATAATATTAGAGTAGGAAGAAATTACTAACGGTTATTAAATAATCGACACCAGTACAAATGTTAGAATGACAAAACATTTGGAAATACGGGAAAGCAACATAATACAGGACAAATAAAATTATCTGATGGACAGAAGAATGAAAAATAAAAGTCAATCATTAAAGGATCATTTGGATTGATCCCTGTAAAATTTCTGCAATGAATTTCAGCATCAGTTGGAAACGACTGCCACCAGTGTTGTAAGCATGAAGTAGCCACATGAGATAAAGATGTTTGCATTGGTTATGGACAAATACTATCTCCAAAACATTTCACAAGAGACCTTGATCCTGTACTCTATGCAGTTCTGGTCACCTGGCTTCCAGATTTTTTGAGTGAAACACATGCAGAGAAGGGCTTCCGGATTCCCCTAAGACTCCATTGCAGAAGTGGAAACCAGTAGACCTCAGCTTGCTTATGCTAACAAACTGAAATCTGCATGAGGATGCACTTTCCCTGTTTAAATATCAGGAGGACAAACAAGGACTACGAATAAAATGTAAATTTAAGCTCAAAATCAGAATACAGAAAGTGGGTTCTCAAACAGTCTCCAGAAAACAGCACTAAAAGGAAAAAAATACAGCTGCTTAAGTTGGTACTGGACTCCTTCCTGAAAGAAGTTGTGTCATATGGTGCCTGCGTCAGCAGTATATCTAGCCCAGTAACACAGACTCCTTTCTTCATCAGTTTGATTAGTCCTGCTGCAAACTCAAAGCACTT
>NW_009260342.1:1620608-1639088 GCF_000687185.1 Egretta garzetta | reverse complement strand
CAGTTGCACAACAGTCATGGTAGTATCAGCTGTTTAAGCTCCAAGACAGATGAAATTAGAATCCACAGAATAGCAACAAATAGAACAAAAAGTTGTTTTATTAGGTTTGACAATGAAGTTTTAAATTAAAAAAAAAGCTTCATCTAAATATGGTCCTTAATTTAGATTCTCTTCTCTTACCCTTTAAAGGCTTTACTTGGACAACCAATTAAGTGAAATTTTTATTAAGACACTACCCACAGAGCACTTCCACTATCTTGTGTGCACTCACACTCTGGACAACAAAATCATCTTACCACTGCTTTTATGTACCTCATTCTCTGAATTTGGCAGTGGGGTCGGGGGGAAGTAATTAACGTAATACATAGTAAGGCTCTGTCTCATTCATATCTTACTCAGTTTCCAGTTATCAAGATCCCTTCTTCATGGTGCTCCAGTACCCAGTGCTCTCCTCTTTAACGTCAAGAAATGGTACAACTCACAGCTTCCATTTCCTCAGATGAGATAAAGAAAAAAAAACAAAACAAACCCTCAAATCCAGGAGAATATCCTTCTCCAAGGCACAAGCTACTTGTTTACTAAATCCTATTACAAAAATCAAACTATTAGCTCAGTTTCTAATCAACTTGTAACAACAATAAAGAAGTTCAGCTCAAAATGGAAAGTTTTTAAATCAGTTACACACAGATAGGAAGGAGATCCTTACCGTTCTGACTTCCACCATTCAAAAGCCAGCTATACTCAGTGGACTGACTCCTAGCCAAGAGTTAACTGGTAGATACCATAGCACAAGGCAACAAATTTTAGCACTAGCATTGGTACACAGCTGCAAGCAGTGGAAGATCCTGGCCCTCACACAGTGCAGGCATGAATCAAGCAGAAGGAAGGAATCATTGCAGGCAACAAATGCAGTAAGCCAAAAATGTGAACATGTGTACATGCTATTTAAGTTTAGCCTGGGGTTGTAAGAGGCTTGCTTTCTTCTAACAAAACGTCTCTCCAGCAGAGTTTGAGTGTTAAAATGTAGGTTCACTAAATAACTTAATTGCATAAGAACCGAAGAAGTTTCTGCTCACAAACTGCTTACAAATTACCGGGTTCCCAGAGCTTCTTTCTTCAGAGATCACCTACAAGCCTGTATTCTGTTTTGTAGTTCTTTAGGAAGGACATTGCACAGAAGAACGTTTTATTCCTTTGGATCTGACTTTACAATTGCTGTCAGAACAGACTGAACATCTGAAGTTATGATGTATGGTTTGTTTTTCCTCCCATACACTAAAAGGGTAAACATTAGGGAAACAAATTATTTTAGCACAGAAAGTACATTGAATATAATAAGGTTTTGCCCTCCACAGTCTCCCCTCCAGAATTCAAGCCTATTACAGTTTAATCTGTTTGAGCAACACTTCTTCAAATACCTGAAGAAAAATCCAGGCTTGCTCAGTCAGGAACTGGAAGAGGATCCTCTCTCAGCCAAAACACAAAACAGAAGAAATCATAACCTAGAGACATTTTTAAGAGAGGAACTGCTGATATTTATTTCCATGAATAAGTAGTAAAAAGAGGGCAAAGAAAATTAATAGGAATGATTTAAACTAGAAGTAGGTACTTTTAATTAATTAGGCAGTTCTATAAACCAATAACCTTTCCACAATTAGCTTTTTCAAGACCCCCACTGCATGGCCATGTAGGTATCAGTTTTGTTTGCAAACAAGGAGTAGTAAATGATTAATGTCATGTTGATTAACTGATGCTCAGTTTGCAAAATATTTTTGTTAGGGGTTAGATGTGCAGGCACAGTATCAGTGGAACTAACAAAAGAAGAATACATCTGTGGACGACATTCTGAGCAGAGAAGTCATACTTAGGAGCATGCAACAGTGGAACACTGAATGCTGCTAGCATGAACTTCAGGATCCAAATATTCTTTGTAGAGATACTCAGATCCAGAGTTTTGCTTTGTTTCTGGATAATGCAAACAACCTATGAATAGGGAAGAATTATTACAGACTGTGCATCAGCAAAAATATCACATCACTCTCACTGTGGAAAGCCTTTAAAACCTGCATTTTATATTCTTAGTTTTAATTTTTATTTTATTTTAAATAAGGCAACACTAAAAATTCCAGCAGAAGACAAACTTGAAGAAAATCATTATAATAATCTACAAACAGACCCATGTGGGTGGCATACCTTCTCTCAGAAAAGAAAAAGTACTTCATGGGAAAAAGACTGGGGAGAAATATTTAAATAAAATTTTATGTGCAGCTGTAACTGTACACTTGCAAGTTCTGAAACAGAGATGACAACCAACAGCATGAGCTTTGTTACTGTCAGTAGGCTACAGGAGCTCTGTCACCAACAATCACCACAACTTGTGCGCCAGAAGCACATACAAGAAAAAACAGTGATGAAAACTGAGACTGAGGATCTAGACTGAGCATTCTGTGTAAACCTACATATCACAGGTGGTTGTAAAGAAAACTCAAATACCCATGCAACTCAAAGAATCTTCTGTAGGCATTAAGTGCTAGTCAAAACTGCGAACAGCCATATCAAAAACAAGGCAATCAAACCATCCTAGGGTAGTTTTTTAACAAGCAAGAGATGACAAAGTACTAACTGTTGCTGAGTAACAGCCTCCAAACCCACAAAATTAAAGTCTCAATCCATACACCTGCCTCAACACACACAGACAAAAGAATTTTACATTTAGGGAAAAGAAGGCAAAACTCCTTCCACATTGAAGCCCTGACTTTCTCATACTGGAAGAAGAAAATACTGTTGAGACAAAAAATGCATTAAAATGTTCTAAAGCCATTAATAGACAACGACAGTCTTTCTTAAAAATACACAATATCTTAGTCTGTTTTAAAATTCAGCTTTCAGAGAGATGACTACAGTCTTTATCAATAACACCTGTGATGACAACATTTCAATGATGTTCTCTATAATTATTCTTTTTTTAACATGATGCATCAATATGGAAGTTTGCACCGTTGCTATAGAAATGCTGCGAACAGGAAAAAATCTAACAGCACATGAATTGCCTATATTTGGTATGACGACTTTCATGTGGCACTATGCTAGACATTTAGGGAAGACAGCTGGATTTTCTGCCTGTGCCACTATCCCCTGCATTCGTTTATGAAAGCGTGTCAAACTCAGAGTATCTAACTTCTGCAAGCAAACAATACACAAACCACATTTATCCATCCAAACATCCGCATCTTTCCCACATTTCTAGCTCCCTTTGGATGAATCTCAGTAAATCAGGCAACTAATGAGAGAGCAGGTCAAGATGCAAATACCAATAGTTTAACATTAAATACTTTTCTTCAACCAAGACCAGTCAGTAAATTACTGACCACCAAAGCATCTGCATAATAAAACATGATACAGAAACTGAGCAAATCCAAGTTAATTCACACAAATCCAGGACTTCAACAGACCAAATGGATGTTGGAACCTTGTTTTAAATGTTCAAGAACCACCAGATAAATCCACAGAGGATTTGTCAGCTGGCCCAATCAGATGCCAATGAGCTACTCAAAGCACCTGAAATTAGAGACCAAGCATATGTTCACTTCAACTGAAATAATTTAGAGTGGACATTTTCATGAAGGAGGATAGTATATTTTTAAGATTGTATCAGACTTTTTTTCTTGTTATCAAACCAGAAACTTACAGTAGATTGCAATGAAATCTTGTCTCTCTAGATACTCAAGGCAGGCAGGAATTTTTTTTGAAGGCCTGAATTCTGGTATACCCACCTTACTTCTCGTGCACTAACAACAGTTGAATCACCAGAAAAAAACCTAAATGTGATTTCACGTAAGTGGACAGTATAAATGAGAGCCCTGCTGGAGCTATTTCTAAGCCATCTATCTACATTATTGATGAAAGGATCTGCTCTGAAGAAGGAATGACATAATAAGTATCTGCAGCGTTTGTAGAACTTGTGTAACTGGTAATAGAATACAACGTTTTCCAGAAGACATCAAAAAGACACTGAGGTGTAGCACAAGCATTAATTTGAAGAGCATCGCTGGCAAAGCACAAGAACCAACTATGAAAAAACATTTGTATACCTCTAATGGTAGTAAAGGCAAGCCTCAATTTCTTGCTACATAACAGGGGAAAAGACAAACTGCAGGGGAAAGATTAATGATAAAGTTCTTTACAGTACACATGACAACTTTAAACTAACCAGGGACCTAGGAAATCAAATAATTTCTCAAATTACTTCCTAAGGAGATAGAGGCATGCTATTTTGTTTGAGCCATACTTCAAATGAGGAATGCAAAAACCATTAACTGCTAAAAAGGTGCATATATCCTTTTGCTCTACACTGGATTTAGTGGTGAGACAATTAATTAGCCAGGAAAGGAGAACACAAACCTGGACACAGTTTACTGGCATTAAGGAAGCAAAGGCACAAGATGCACATGTACACACAACGCTGACAGGCCTGCATGGTTTGACAGGCACAGAAAGGCTGTAGACACTTAAGCCAAGTGAGAAGAGCTAAACATGTTAAAAGCAGGGACAAGTCTTTTCTTCCAGACCTCACAGAAAGCATGGGGAATCCAGCAAATTTTTATATGCCCCCAAGAGCACAGCAACTGCTACCCAAATAACAGCATTTGCTGGTCTTCTCACAATTTAGGAGTTAAGTCCAGCTCACTTACCCACACACAGATTCTAGTATTGCCTTCAATACAGCCTCTCAAGCAGGATTTTTAAGATTATGCCAGCACTATGAACTCAGCACAGTAAGTTCACAAGTGACATCCTATCCAAATTCTACATGGATATTTAAGATATTCAGTGAATGACTGGATAATTATTACTCAAACATATCCTTCAGCTTATGAAATGCAGCTGTGTCCATTTCTGCCAATTCAATGGATGCGTGCATTAAAAATTGATTTAAGTGCAGAGATACGCAAGCTGAAAACTTGGGTCCAAGAGCAATGACAGAGTGCGCGCCTTTACACAATACAGTTTTGATAGAGATTTGGAGGAGAATGGTGTTTTGAATGTGAATCACTGTTTTACAGTAGATAACGCTATTTCTTCTAAGGAAATAATGCTGGTTAACTGTTCATTTAACTAAAAAGAAAGTCACATTCATCTTTGTGCTAATCTTTTAACTGATAAAAAGTAAATCTAGAATGCTATAATGCAAGGAAGTCCACACCATGAGATGCCAGGGTATCATAATTAGGAATACATTATTATGTGACCATTCAGTGATGTTAAACTGCATCTTTAAAAAGCTCACTGACTGGCACCTTCCAAAAAATATAAACTACTACTTCAGTTAGTATTAACAGCTGAAATCTCTAATCTTAGCACGCTGATTAGAAAATGCTTTGCTTTCTTTTATAGGACCACCAAAACCACCACAGTGCTAAAACAAAGGAATAGCACAAATCTTGGGGAAATCACAATTAGAAAAAAAGCAAAGACCCTCAGATCCTAAAATACCTACTTAGGTAAGCTTTTCTGTTCTCTGGCAACTTCTGGCAGGAAACCTTGCAGGAGCTCTTTCCAATGGAAAAGAGAGGGCATCTTCTGGCCCAGACTAGTCAATAGCACTGGCTTACTCTTAAGCAACAGAGAGTAGCCATTCTGGACAGACCAATGAAAGCTAACTCTTCACCTCATCTAAGTGAAAATACACCATTTCTTTGAGACCCTGTCATGCCCTGTATTACTGCCTTAAGAGTTTTAGTTACAAAAAAATTCAGCCACTCAAATAAATACACAGCTTGGCCAAGATGAGCATTTTCACTGTCATGCAAGATTCACCTTGAATAAGAGGAAAAACATAAAAAAAAGGCCATTACTAATACTGAAACTGAAAGAATCTGAGGAACAGGTTTTAAATATTTGGAACCAACGGCCTAAGCTATAATTTAGACAAAGATCTGATACCACTTCATCATTATTGACATTTAACAGTCCTTGTCCCGGAGGTACAAGGAAATCTGTCGACCTAAGAAATACAGGTGGACACTGCACACCAAACAGGGAGTGTAGCCTTGCTTGAAGTGACAAAAAAAGCTTCAGTGAAGAGAAAGCTGTGCTGGGAAACAAACCGAGCTGGAAGAGCTCGACAGCGAATCCAGTTGCCAGCAGGACATTTTGTTGCCCTGCAGAGGCAGATCACAACCCATAGGCTGCCAGTTGGAGAACCCTGTTGTGCAGAATCATGTGCTTTTAAATTCTGCGCTGTTTAAGCATTTTTCATGCCTGATTATTATGAGTTTAAGACAAGTTACCTTATCACTGCAATATTGTGGCAAGAAGCAAATTTGATTCCTGGTTCAGAAATTGTGTAAATTTGCAATTCCAGAAGGTATTCTTTGATGACATATAAGATATATTAAAATACTTTACATTGCAGTATTTTCAAGCAGTTTACTAAAAAACTGTCTTTGCCATGCCCTGAGCAACAGTGTGGACTAGATGACACCCAGGTGTCACCCCTAAGGTATTCTGATTCTATAGTTTAAAGAAAACGCAAAAGACATTAATGATCTAATTAAAAACAGTGTGTTAGGTTCATAGAGAAAGAAGCATATCCAAATATATTGATGAAGCAGAATCAAACCACATGATCTACTTCATTTCTTGCTCTCTTGATGATGTGAATTTTACGTATTTTTTTTAGATTCCTAAAAGTGTGGATAAACATTATAAAAAAGCTTGAGATCTGTTTGAACATGTTTGAATTTCCGCTTATTTCCTTCCAGGAAGATTTGGTAAAATTTGGCTTCAAGCATCCAACGAAAACATTCTACTTCATAATAAATACAAAGAAGATACTGCAGAATAGTCACAGAAATCTGTTTTTAAATGCATCACTTCAAGCAATCAACTTGTGGCATGGGTACATTCTCCTAGCTACGTAAAGCAGCACTGTGATGGATACTCAGATGGCCCAGACAAAAGGTGTTGTTCATGTGGCCTCTCACTTCCAGCACTAACAAGCACTAGCGGTAGATTACAGTCCATTTTGTCCTTCCTGAAAAACCATCAGAGAAGAGCAAGACTGTCAAACATGGACTTGTGTTCAGAGGCGAGAAAGCCCACGGACCCCAGAATGAGAAGCGAAGCATACTGGTGATGAAAGGCCATAATCCAGAAATAGGAAGGAAAAGCTGTGACCTCTCATGTTGTGAGACAGAGTCCAATGAGCAAGTAACAGCAAATCAGCTGGGTATCATGGAAGGGCAGAAGCAGAGAGAACACACAGGCCCTATCCACACCCACTTGTCCTAGCCCCGCTAAGTCTTTGACAAAAGGTTTCATTGTGTTTTGATACTTGGTGATACTGCAACACTTCATGGTGTCACCACCATGATGCTACCCATGAGAACTTGGAAAATCTGAACTACAAATAATTTGGTGAAAGAAATGAATACATGGATAAATTTTTCCACAATTTAAAAAAAAAAAAATATATATTTTAACTAAATAAATTCAGATGTTTCAGTGTTGTCTCAAAGCCAAGATCATCCATATTAGTGAATAATTAAAAAAAAAAAAGCACACAAACCCACAAATTACTAAGTCATATCCCCATTCTATACTACCAGGAAGCAAGTGGCCTCTTACCTACTAAAAGAATGGCTGAAAAAGCCAATACCCTGGCTGCACTTTGAAAATACTTTAATTTCTTTAGTTAGTTTCATATTCACCTTGCCAAGTTGGGGACACTCATTTTGGTCATGAATGTTATTTAAAAATAAAGGAGAGTCAGCCACATCATAAATAGGTTGTTGGTACCTTACTATTGAAATATCATTGAAGTCACCAGTCACAACATGGTTAGTGTGTTTTTGGAAGGTGGCATACTTTTGAAACAGCTTTATCACTTAAAAGCTAAGAGATTTTAATAAGCTACACAAACTTATCTTCTACTAACTCCAAGACAACAGAAAAAAAACAACCTCAGCAAAAAGAGCAAACGTAGCTACCAATTTAAACGTGATATTCATACAGTAATTTACAGGATCTTCCTCATCTAAGAATCTATTTTTTTCACAAACAACAAAGTAGGGTTTTCCAGCTGAGTTGTGTGTGGCTAACAAACACCATAAATCTGACAAAGCTATCAAGTAGCAGGCAGTGGGGCTGCTCTACCACAGAGATTGCCACAAAAGCCAGCTCTCCCTCTGAGGAATGAAGCAAACTTAACATCAATTCACTCTGGGACCCAGCACGCCCAACCCATCCCCATCCACAAAAAAGAACACAATTTGCAAACGGCATCTCCAACCTAGGCAAGATCACTTTTTCTCTTCCGAGATGTGATTTCTTATTTTGAGAACTGTTATGTTAAAAAACATTGGCCTCCCCTGCATTTGTGAAGATGTCGACCATGAATTCCAAAAGACTGCAATTTTCTTCCTGTAATCAAAGCACTTCTACCAACATTAGGAGAATCATAAATACAGAAAAAGCTGCAGAGATACACTGATCAGCTAGTCTAATAAGATCATAGAAACATGCCCTATTGCCCTAGGGAAAAAAAGATACTCAATTCCATTAATGACCTGGAATGTAATAAGGAAAGATGACACCAGAGAAAGAGACCAGCAACAAAAACTTCAGTTGCTGAAGCCCATCACTTCTCCTCATCTTCCCTCCCTCACTCTGACAAGTAAAATCAAGAAGATATCCATGACACCAGTCCACATAGAAATCCGACACCTAAAAGCGAAACAGAAACTCCAGCACATTCCAAGACAGCAAGGGAAGTCTTTTTTCCTGTTCCCTGCAGAGATCTTACTTCTGTCCATGTCCTTCAGCTCCACTAGTGCCTGATTTTGTTTTCCACTTAAAACTATCACTTCATAGAGAGAGGGGAAGAAAAAGTATGTAAAACCATGGATTTTTTCTAAGTCACAAAAACAAGAGCTAGCTTTATAAAAAAAATAGGTACAGCAGTAATAATTACATAAACCCCTCAACTTTTCTACAATATACCTTTGCTTACAAATAAATGAGGGATTTAACGAAAGTTTTGTGAGTGCAATAGCTTAGCAAGACATCTTTTGTGTTGGCTACCTTGCATTATTTATCACACAAGCTTCCCTTTCTAGCAGTATCACTTAACATAGGCTAACTAGATTTCTATGTCTATCTAACTTAGCATAACACAAATACGACACACCTCTGAATTATCATATTACTATACGGATCTGCATAACAGATTTCACGTTTTCCTAAGCTATCCTTTACAAAAGGCTTTTTGGCCTCAGCAATACCCTTCCAATTAATGTCTTTATTATACTATAAGTTATAAAATTCAGATCAAAAATTATTCCTCACAAAACTGTGTCAGCCTCAAGTCATTAGGATATATACCTTTGTCACTATAAGTCTAAATTTAAGAATTCATAACCATTTTGCATATATTCACTTTGGACTTATAACAAGCACATGCTCCAAGTGTACAACTCTGCTTCCACACCCGTGGGCTTTTCAGTTTTCAGCTAATCAAATTGAACAGGGTAGGCACACAATTTCACAGGACAAAAAACACCATGATTTTTGCAAAGTTTCTCTAGATGTCCTGGCATAATGTCACCTTAAATCCTTAAAAACTTTTCATTGTACATACAAAAAATAATTTGGGATCATGTAACAACAAATACGAACTTTTTTCCCCTCTCCTAGTCATACGGTATTTGTTACCAAAAAGAGAAGTTCTGATTGCTGGTCTCTTAACAGAATTTTTAGACTCGATGCTAGCTTATGCACAGATTTCTATGAATACTTCTTTTAAGAGAAGTTAAATTACCTTATCTGAAACATGAACTAG
Organism: Egretta garzetta; assembly: GCF_000687185.1. Lineage (NCBI taxonomy): Eukaryota > Metazoa > Chordata > Aves > Pelecaniformes > Ardeidae > Egretta > Egretta garzetta. The sequence continues at coordinate 1,629,247 of NW_009260342.1, read as the reverse complement.
GTCCTAATGAAGAAGCCTTTCCACCACTAAGACAGCTTCAGAAAAAAAGAGTCAAGATTGACTTTTCAGAGTTATTAAACACAAGTCACAGCATGCAATACAGTTTGAGTTCAGCTATCACACAGACCCTACCCACAGTAAGAAAAAGTGTCAGCAGGTTAATTAAGTACAAGGACAAGCCATTACATGCAGACACTGAGGAAGTACTATCCACAAGCCGGTTCTAAAGCACACTATCTGCTTATGAAAAGCTGATATTCTTCAAAGGTAAAAAAATACTGTACCTCAGAAGTAGTTTTTCCACTTCTTTAATATCACTTTAATATGCCTCCACCTTTATATAACATTGTACATCCAGCACCCACCTCAAGTGAAAACAGTATCAAGCTTGCCTTTTTGTTTGAACTCCTGACTACAATTTGCTTAACATAATTTTCCTCTCCAAGTTCCTTCAGAAGTATTCTAAGTAGATACTTTGAACACTTTAATAGGTATTGCCAGTATAGCTAAACAACCTTCACCAACAAAATAACTTTCTGCCAGCATAGCTAGATCTACACAAGGGTTTTATACAGTATAAAAAAATAACCAAAGAATCACAGTCTCATACTGCAATTAGATTTGGTACTACTACATTTAGTTTATATTTGTAATTAAGACCTTGCCCAAGATAACACAATACATACTTGTTTAAAGTACCACTAGAAATTATCTGTTACCATGACTGAAAATGCCATACACTAGACTGGATCAGAAAGTTATTGTCTACTAGTAAGGAAAAAAGCACATTTATCAAGGCATATCACTAGGAATACCAAAATCTATTATCAAAGAGTTACTGGCAAAACCTGTTCAAAAAAAATCCAAAATAGGCCCTGACTGGGGCGGGTTTTTTTTTGGGGGTGGGGGGTGGAGAAAAGTGCTTAGAAGAAATTATGTGTCATCAACAGGGCAATCAACCAGCACAGGGCAGCTAGCCAAGCACTTTTCAAACAGTAAGTAGCAAAACCATTTCTACTACAGAGGGACATTTGCCATTATCATATAAATAAAATGAAAAACAGTTTCATCAGAAACTGCACACCTGACACCGTCCATGCAAGGCATATTAAAAAGTAATAATGATAAAGCCTTATTCCCAAGGTAATGTTTATCCTCATCCTACCTTACGGCAGACCTGAAATGCCCAGGTTTTATCTGCCCTAACAAACATCTCGAGTTTCAGGCTGCTCCACATTCATGGTTCTCAGAAGCACAGGGTTAGGGTGTAGCCAAGAAGAAATCTTGCTAAGCCTTCAGTAATTTTGCACTCTGAGCTCCAGAAGATACTTGAAGATCACATCAACTGCATGGAAGGACTGAACTCAACAGATTCTACTCATACATTAGTCTTTTCCAAAATACCTGTTTGATCACTAAGAATATCACTATTATTTAAAGGTACTTACCAGACAAGCCTGACAACTAACGCCCAAATTGGTCAGCCTAAGAATACATGACCATTATTCTAAAAATAAACAAGATGCTGGCACTACTCAGGTACGCTTACCAATAAAGCACATGGGAAGACTGGCTGGTAATCAAAGACAAGGCTGTTGGCAGAGTGGTCTGGACTTGCTAGCAACAGCAGCACAGTTCAGGTGCCCTTTAACCACACAGCGGAAGTTAATTATGTGACAGAGTAGGAGAGGAAATACAAAGATGAGTCATCCACTTAACCATACGCTTTATCAATACACCTCATGATATCAGAGTTACTAATTAATAACAGCACAAAATAGAGATGCATTAAGGGGTGGGGGTGGGGGGGGAGGGAGAGCAGTCCAAATCTTTGGCCATTTTTTCTTTTATTGATTTAGCACTTCAAACAATTTATGTGCATTTTGAAAGCCAAAATGTACACCTAAGAAACCATGTGATGCCACCAGCAAGCAAGTTGATTGGACATGCCTTTGGAATCCCCCGATACTTTACAGGCTTCTAGATTAGTTTTTGCTTGATCAGACAAATGGCTGTATTACCAAGCTTCCAGTAACACCATCATCATTCCCAACTCACTCCACCAGCCTACTGTAAAAGATGCAACGACTGTTACGTTTAGCTCTGTGCACAAGGAATTTTCAGAAGTGTCACAAGGATCCTATAATGGCTCAAATATTTCTGCATGAAATCTGAAACTAAGAAGTTTTTCCCAAGTTCCCAGACTTGCAAACCCAGCTAGGGATTCAAGATAAGAGTTGAGCTTATGCTCTAATACCAGAAATCAGCACTCCACAAGCTCAGCTATAACCAAAGGAACAACTGATCCACTTAATTGATTTCAGCTGGTTTATGGGAACTCTGATTTTGTACTTGCCAGTGATCTCCTCCACTAATTCCTTTTTCCATTCCTTTCTCTGCCATGACATCAGCACAAGATTTTATATGGCTGAAGAACAAACAGTTTGGGGGAACTATCAAAATGAAAAATAAGGCAAGAAAAAGAAAGCCTAATTTCTCAGCTATGCAAGTTCCCTGATGCAGTTCACTCTACTAGTATTTCTGCCAAAACAGTGCAAAAAGTGAGCAGTCAATAAATAAGTTGCCGCACTGCATATGGGGTCACAACCTAATTCAATTACAAACCAATTTAAATCAGTTACAACTGTAGAGGACCCCAAACTTATCAAGCAACAGAACTTAACAGCAATGAGAAGATCAACAACTTGGCAGTAAAACAAGTGGCCTAGAAACACAAGCTTTTGAAGAGTTTATAAATTTGAATTTTATATGGAACTAACAAGTCACAAGTCCACCTGTGCTTACATGTCTCTTCAGATACAAATCCAGGCATGAAGCTTACAAAGAAAAAATTTGTAAATTGAGACTTTCAGCTTTTTATTGGAGGCTTCTGCCTGCCTATACATTAATCTGAATAGGTCATATCACAGCAGAAAATGTGCTTTGTACTAGTCCTGTTTATTCACTTGTTGATCCAACTCCAGTCACTCTGGGACATTATACCACTTATTCTAAACCTAAATGAAAATATAATACTATAATTTAGACAGTATCCCAAACCCTGGGCACCTTAATAATGTGATAAAAGCAATACAATTTACAAACTGCATTATGATCACTTTTTCAGGATCTCTGCCAGTTTCATGTAGCCACTATTATCTAAAATATACACTTTCAACTTTTAAAAATAGATCAATATTATTCTTCCCCAGCATGATCAATCTGAACCTATCTCAATGAGGAGAGCAAATCCCATTGTCTCAAAGCTGTCCCTTAATGAATAATGAGGGAGGCACAAATCAAACAGCTTCCAATGCCACACTACTACAACAACGGTCAGAGTGTTGATAGCCAGTCCTAGATGACTTCAGATTTAATTGATTGCTGCCAATACCACAGCTCCATTAGCAGAAAAAGTAGTAATACAAACATAGCCCAAAGCATCAGTGCCACTGACTCCCATTGATATGGCTCCAAAGCCAGCAAAACCTTCTGCACCACATTTTGCTTCCACATAACTTTAAAATGCAGTTACAGCACGAAAGCCAGCATTATCTCCAACTTCTCTGCAACCCTCACTACGCATTTCTTGCCTGCCACTCTAAGCACTTCAGCCTCGGACAGCCTACAGACATACAGTACAAGCAGTGTAAGTGAAAAGATTCATGAGCTCCAAGAAATTACTAGATCGGGCTGACCACTTTTCGGCAGAGGACCCCAGAACAAGCTTAACAATCAGTCTCCCTCTCTGCCATTTCTGCTTATCCCCAGGCATGCTGTTCGTTCTTCCTTAACTGACCCAGGCTCTCCCCATGTTGTATTTCATTACTTGCTCTAGGAACTGCTATAACAACCTAAAACCAAGAGTTGGGCAGAGGCAACTACCAGCCAAATTTTAGTTAGCTCTAATCAGGTTAGGCGGTCTCAATCTGCTAGTCAAAGATTTAGAAAACTGATTTCACTGCTTCAATATGATTGCTAACAACAACTAATAAACTAGAGTCACCAGAGCACACTAACACTTGTACCTAATGGCAAATGCACTCCTTCATTTAGGAAGGCTGATAATTACATCCACATCATCATGTATATTTTATCTGGATTGAACTTCAGCCAGCTTGTTCTAATCCATGTTCTAATCTCAACTACATGCTGATGAGGCACTGAGCTACATGAACTGCTGTGGTCACACTTGCAATACATGGGGGAGACTTACAGTCTCCCCAGATAGACCAGACAAAATAGGGCAGGCACACAACTCTCCCACTTCACCTGCAATCCAAAGCTTACATTGCCTATGTATGCCATATTCGTATGTATACATACAAATGAAATTCTGAAACAGTCATGGAGAATAGGTCACAAGTCCAACACCTCAAAGAAACAGAACAGATATCTGTTCTTAAGAGTTTGCACCAAGATGGATCCTACCTTAGGGACTGCAAGCAATATCTGCCTCCAAGAGGAAAAAAGGGAGGGGAGGGGGGGCTTCAATTTAACCATCGAGCAGCAACAGACACATTGCTCTCTCAAATTTGGCATAAAATCAACGGCCATGTTACATGCTTAATCTTTAACAAAGGAGGCTGCTCTTTACCACTGAGAAATGAGCAGGTTTTTAAACCACAAATATGATGCATTCGAGGGGCTGACAAGAACATTGCTTGATATTCTGACCAAGCAGCTCTTGAGCCTCTCGGTCTCAGGCAGAGCAGTGCACTGCAGCACACGGAGATTTTCTGGGGCAGGAAACCGTGACTTGTTGAGAGTATAAAACAACACAGGCAAGGGAAGGAAAAGGGGATTCTACCCTTATAGAAAGGCACAGAGCAACCATGGAGGCTACCGCTTCTCTGCACTGAAGTTACAGCCATGGAAAAAGTTACACTGACCATAAAGCTCAGACACCACGGATTCTGAGAGCATTCTCAAGGCATTTCCATGGTTTCAAGGAATACACCGTTTGTGCCACAAGACAGTCTACAACCCATCTGGAAGCCTGTAGGGAGTTTTGAAAAGACCAGCTATTAGTGTACTTGAGAGTCACACACCTCAAGGACAGTGAGCCCAAGAGAATAAACATTAACCTTTTCTGCATGTCAGGAACATTGTTTTTTAAAATACTCAGTACTGGCCTACTAGTATTTTATTTTGTTATAGTACCAGATTCACTGAACAGCTCAGTTTTTCTAGACAAACTCTTCTAGAAACTGAAACACGGACAGGAAACAGTCTCACTCTTCCCCAGCCAGCGAGCAGGTTCAATGACCATCATTTACACCATGCTAACTTGAAACTCACAGCAAGAAGCTCCACTGTTCAGAACATACCATGCTGCTGAATATGTCCTCCCCTTTTGTGACTTTGGGCCACCCTCTCCTTCTCCCCCCCTCCCCTCTTCTGCTTTCCACAGCTCCTCCTGGCTGTGCAGAGCTGCCGCCACCAGCTTAGCCCAGTGACTGGACTGCCACTGCAGCAGCAAGAGTCTGACACCCCACAACTGACCTTGCTCCAGCTCTGATTTCAGATGTCCCCTTTCTGCTCAGCAGAATACTGGGTGATACCAGCTTACCCACAGGGATTCCAATGCTATTTTCCCTGAAGTTCTACAAGGCCTTTAACAATCTTTGTAAAAGAAGAAGAGTTGCAGTCATACATCCGCACATTCTAGGGGACTAAGCATACAGAGCATCTACTTAAAACTCCCCAACTGTAACACTAAGACTCTCTTGCTTCAGTAGTCTTTTAAGGTGATTAGTTCATAGACAGAACATGAAGCTCACAGAGTTTCTATTCATGCAATAAAAACTACGCTCACACAAATACTAAAACATGATTTCTACTGCAGCAGTTCAAGGTATTTAAATGTAAAGGTTATTAACAGAAATGTTTTCTCATTATTTTAAAAATGCATTTTTAAGTATCTTTTCTAACAAGGGCTGCAAAACAACACTCAGAAATATACCATGCCTTTGATGTCTTACACTTTGACAAAATGCAACCAATTACAGTCCCCAACCCCAAAGGAAGTTTTCAACTCTGCTCTATTTATTGAATGAAAGTAGGAGCCCAAATGACTCAGCTCCAAGCAAATATAAAGGAAAAGATTAATCCCTAATCTCAGTGAAAAAATAGGGGAAGAAACTGTTTAAGGTGGAGGTGTGTCCTTATCAATTCAAAGACATGTCAAGCAGAGCATTGGCACACTAAGCCTTCATTAGCTTTCCCAAGTGTTAAACACATGTATTACAAACACCACCAATTTTAAAATCAAAGTTTACACAAGTAACTGAAGTTAAAGAGCTAGCAGTCTATCTTCATTCTTGTTCACTGGTGCTGACCAGCATCAAGGTCAATAAAATATCTAAACATTGGGATTTTCAATCTACACAGACACTGGCAAGATACAAATGTGGAAGGGAAAAGACCTCTCAAAAAATTCTGCACAAAGGCAGGTTTCAGAGGGAAGAAAAAACAGCTGACAGTAAAGAGGATAACCTTATGAAGAGGGCGTTTTGGTATTTTCTCCTCCATTAGACTGAGGAATCATACACTTCTCATCAAAATCCAGCAAAATAAATTACAAGGTAGAGTATTTCACGAGAGGGCTAACAGACTCTAAGTGACTGCTGTACATCTTCCACATGTATCTGCAAGTGACTGCCTGTCCCTCACCTCAGCCATGCCACACTAGCATTTCAGCGCAGAACATGTCTCCAGCTTTTTTTGAGAGGAATATTGACTTTCAGGCTAGCAGGAGTGCTTCGTTACATACAGTCTAAACTCTAAATACAGATGTCACCAGAGGGCACTCTTTCAATTCAAGTGACCTAGCTTTAGCAAACTTCTGAGCAAGACTGCAGACAACCCATATGCAGGGATGCGCAGAGGCTACACAAAGCAGTAGTAGTTTTGCTTCTGCAAGAGACTTGCCTTAAAAAAAAAAAAAAAAAACACCACCAAACATAAATGAAATTTAGCTATTTATCCCAGAAACATGAAATATTTGTCAGAGTAACCAGAGGCACTGCTAGTGAAGATCACAAGCAACTATCAACTTCTGCACTATGCTATACTGGCAATGCCCCATGGACCTCTCAAATCCAAGTGGAGCTAAAGGAGCTTCCCTGTTGTTTTTTGTTTGCTCTGCACCTACTAATTTTCTTTGTACAAGACCTATTAACTACCACTTTTTCTGCCAATTGTTGGTCTTCCTTCTGCAAGAGACTTGCCTAAAAAAAAAAAAAAAAAAAACCACCAAACATAACTGAAATTTAGCTATTTATCCCAGAAACATGAAATATTTGTCAGAGTAACCAGAGGCACTGCTAGTGAAGATCACAAGCAACTATCAACTTCTGCACTATGCTATACTGTGGTACTTGATGGTACCAATTCACTCAAGCAGTTACGGCACCTGTGCGGAACGTATCAATTTACAGAAGCAGGGCCCAAGCCAGTACAGCTCATGTGGAGGTGCCTGTGGAAGTCCTTTGGCTGTATTATCATAGATATTAAACCTTACAATAATACATGAAAAAACACATCTATGTTGTCAAGAGAAAGCTCTGGGAAACCATGTATTTCTCTAGTCCTCACTGTTCTGCATTTGATGTTGTTTTAAGAGGGTCAAAAATTAAACCATTTGCATGAAGATAATACAAAGGTATCAGCAGTATCAGTAGTTTTCAACCTTTGGTCGATGTATTATTTTTAATAGCCTGCTGAGACTTAATAAAGATGAAAAAAAACCCTGGTGGGTTCAAGTTCATTAAACAAAAATGTGCACAACAACTAAAAAAACACAATAGGTGTATATATCAAAAAGGGTTGCAAACCACTGTTTGATGTGAATAGGAAGTCAAGCCCATTTTGCTTAGAAACAAACCACCACTACAATACTACTAAAATCAAATCAGCTACAGAGGCAAGCAGCAATAAGGAAAAAAAAAAAAAGAAAAAGAATGTGATCATTGCAAATTCTACGACGTTTTCCAGACTTGAGAGAAACTCAAAAACCATAGGCCTACAAAACATTTGATTGCCTGCTTATTCACCTATCCCGTTTGAAGAGAAATAGCCTCCACCTCCTGTAGCTATCCGTGAGAGCAAAGCCCCTTACTTTAGCATAGGAAGAGAAGGGGGGGGAATAGTAAGGCCTATACAAAGGCACCTTTTGTCAGCATAGGGATCACTCAAATAGATCAACATACACACAGAATTTCACTAGGCCAGTAAATGCTCTTTAAACACACAGGGACAAGTTACTTCAAACCACTACCGATCATCACCACTCATCTTGGTTTAAAATGTATCTGTATCATTGCTTTTCCAGCATCTGCTGCCAGGAAAGAAATACGCCAAACACCCCTAATGTCAAATAAACGGCACCTATTTGTCTACCCTCTAAAGCAGACCCCCGCCTACTGCAAGGCAACGCGCTCTTGGTGAACTTACCCCGGTTTTATATAAAATAAAACGCTATATCGGCCTGATTCCCTGAATACCCCTCCCTCCCCTGGCCCTGTGCTCTGACCCAGCCCGGGGCCGTGCTGCCTTGCACCTCATGTCAGGGTAACTTGGCCCCACGCAACGTGAGGGTGCCCCAGCCCCCCGGGAAGGGCTGACTATAGCTGTAT
>NW_009260342.1:1589979-1619450 GCF_000687185.1 Egretta garzetta | reverse complement strand
CCCTGACCGACAGCCGTCCCTAGCGGCACCTATACACCCCCACCGCCGGTGAAAACCGGGGGGAATCGGAGGCACGGAGCAGCCGAACAGGTCTCCGGGAGGCGTCGCGTAGGAAGGACAAACAGGGGCAAGGAAAGGGACTGGCTCAAAAAAAAAAAAACAAAACAAAAAAAAAAAAACCCCAAACAAAAAAGCATTACATCGCTACGAAATCCATGCACTTAGGAGGAACGCAGTGCAAGGACTTTCTAGATTTTTCTCTGCTCCTACGGTCGTTGGAAATGAGTAGCTTGCAAGAGGAAAGCAAGGCCTTCAAGGTGTTTGCATCATTTCAGGCGTGAAAGCTCTAAGAAAGCCACCAGATTTTGTAAGAATTCCCGTAAAGTCGCAAGAGTTGGCCACGCTGCTGTCATGGAGACAGGACTTGGCATCGCCCACTCTTCCATTCACACCCCCCGCCAGGGAGGCTCCAGCCCGAGTGAGTTATTACAATAATTAATAGCTAGCATTTATACTTATTCAGAATGCTTTGCAAACAATACCTAATCTCATTAACTTGTGAATTGACTTGTTCGCATCCTGTCATGGGATTAAGATAGTTACTGCTTCCTTCACATCCTTGGGAGATGAAGTCAGTAATCTCTTCCTATACTGGGTAACCCACTGCTGCCATCCAATATATAACCACCCGCTATGCGTAGCGCCCGATTTTTAACAGTTGCAGACTGGTGAGAACGCAGGTAACCAGGATCCAGAGTGTATTTGAGAGGCCCAGATTAAACGAGTACAGCAGGCTGGAAAGAAGGTACCAGCTTTTAAAACCATGGCAGGAAAATAAGGCAGGAAGGATTTGAGAAACGAGGCACACGTTTGACAGTAAAGCAGAAAGGCATTCCCTTTAGGTACAGTGCCATTTTCCCAATTTTAGTAAAGCTTTGTGCCCAGAAAGAGAACATTAATTCCTCTTTTTTTTTTTTTTTTTTTTTTTTTTTTTACTAGAGTAATCTGGTATAGCATCAAACTTATTCCAGGATAAATGAAAGGAAAATAAAATGCCAAATGCCATCCTTCTGCAAGGTTTTCAGCAGGTAGGTCGGTAAACAGAAAAATTGTTCCACCAGTTTTGGGACCACAACAACTTTTAACACAGAAGTGAGAAAAGATTATAGGAAAAGAAAAAAAAATTGGGAAAAAAGGAAATAAAGACACCTCAGAAGGGGGAAGCAAAGGTAAATTTTTTGTAAGCTATTCTCCTTCACCAAAGCAGGAGACAAACTACTTTGTCTCATAAAACAAGCTTCTCTGCATTAGTTAAGTGGTGAATATAGGGGTTAGGTGACAAATTTTGAAAGGCGTTTTACAATTCTCTCATTAAATGCTTCCAGAAAAACTGCATAGTGGGTTTTGAGGAAGAAGCAGTGTCATGGACCAAAAACTAAGAGAGATGAAACAGGAGAACACATGGTCATTCATAATCATAGTGAAAAGCCAAAACAGTCAGGTGTTTTTAAGATTTTGTGATAGGACATGTGTGCTAAATACTCTTAAAAATAATCTAGAAAAAGGGCTGTACAGAAGGAGACAACATTTGTAGAAGACACAAAATTACTCATAATTGGGGGGCAGATTGTGAAGATACTCAAGAGGGACCCAACTGTGTAGGAAGACAATATAGTGACAAATTCAATATTGATAAGTAGTCATCAATACAACGCAGTCCATACGGGAGGAAAGAAATCTGGTTATACATTGTAGAAGGGTCCAAACCAAAGGTTTAAGAAATATACAGGCATCCTAGGCAATAGTTCAGTAGAAATCTCTCCTCAGTATATGAACAGTCATGTATGCAACATGTCAAGATATAAAATGGAGAAAACCAGAAAATGTTGGATGTCTTGCTATCATTTCATCTTAAAGAGAGTTTTCAAGAAAGAGTGGGAAGGAGAACATTTGTTAGACAGTAAAACTGAACCCAATTCCACTTAAGTGCTGAAATGCCATGGTTGTACACTAGAGCCCCATCTTTAGTTGCTTTTCCCCTATGATTCTGTAATCTTTTCCAAGATACCACCTTGCAATATTCAACTGCCCACTCTATACACATAGCTGATGTTCTGTGTTATTTTATAGGTACAATTTTTCCCCATTATACTAAGTATTGCATTTAAAATTCATTGTTAGTTGAATATTGCAGCTGTGCTGTTAAATATTCAAATCACAGGAAGCATCAAAAAGAGAGGAAATGACTAGATGAAAATACATGGCAAAATAGTTGGTTATAATGAAGTAAGCTGCTGTCAAAAGTAACAGGAAACCACTGTCACTTGTGACTGGCAGACTGCGAGGGAATGGGTGCAGAGGGCCAAACCCGAACAAACGTGGTTACACGAATCATTCCGAATGAACGTGGCTGAAAACTTTACAGCCCACAGGACATCACACTTGCCATCACCACTTTCACCTAAGAGAACAAATTTAGAAATGGTATGTGTCTGTCCATCCTGCAGATAAGTAGTCTTCTGAATAATTAATTACTATGGATCTCAGAAGTTGGTTTTCAGACATCGTTGTCCCAAATTTTATTAGCAAGGCACTGCCCAACAAAGAAGCTACGCTTCTCTCCAGGGGTGTAACTAGCTTCACCGTACACAGAAACCCCTCAGACTACATAGGACATAACATTTTCTTTTGAAAGCAACAGCTCGCACCTTCAACATTATCTGCCAACCGAGAGGATGGAAATTCATCTGTATATTTCTAATTTCACAGACCAAAACCATTTTTCCATTAGGCAACGTAAAACGTGTATGCTTCCATACACAAACTGCAATACATTTGCAGGAGCAGCTGTAATGAAATGTTCAGACTGCAACCCAAAGCACTTGCTATTGTAAAATCCAAGTCTATAAAAATGCCAGCAGAGTACAGTCACTGTTTATTATACTTTCATTAAAAGAAGACAGTATAAGCATTTTAGATTAAAAAATTTATAATGTAAGTTACTTTCATGTAATCAGCCTTGCTTGTAAAGATCACAATACAAATTATTCTAAACATCTTAAGGAAAAAAAAGAAATAGTGTTTGATCATGACTTATCGAGCTGCATACAAAGCTCGGGGATTAAAACTATACATTCATAGAAAATCAAATTAATTTTGTTGCTTTTCAGCCAAGCTTCCTGAGAACTGCAGAAAAGATACTTCTTAATCTTGTTTTGTTAACTAATGTTTTGAAAGAGTATAGCTTACATTTTGGCACCTAGTTAGCTCTTCATTAATTACTAATTATTTGGCACTAAGCACAGTTCTTCTAACATTGCCTGAATCTAGAAACAGTTATTATCATTAGTTAAAATCAGTTTGATATGAGATATCCCAACCAGATAACTGCTAAAGCATATAGTTCCCTAAGGAATGAGAAAATAGTAGAAAATATTTTATTTATATAACCTGTAAGTGCTATTCTCTATTCTTATTCTTTGCCTAAGTCATTCCACTTAATTCACACAGTACAGCAGAGTGAGAGACACTAAAGAAATGTAAAATCTTGCTAAATTTACTTGTCAATTTATGAGAACAAAATTGTATAATTTTTTGTTAAAACTGTGTAATCATATCTCAAGACTACATCACAATGCTGAAGCACAGTTGCGATACCTGCCACCTTAATTTTGTTATTTCCTGATTTTGGAGCGCTGACTTTATAAATGCGGTGTTTTACATTGTGCAATTAATATCTAGGTTCTAGCAAGATAAGTAGTCTGTGACATTTACACCTACATATTCCTACTTTTTTGATCTGTGATCCTCTCTGGTATCCTTGCCTTTGTTACAGGTAAAATAGGAGTCAGAACCAGATAAATACAACATTGCTGTAATTATCACCATCTTCCTCTTTCCTTTTAGAGGATGTTTATGCTTAATACATGATACACACATTTTATCTTTCACCCTCTAAGAAGGAGGAGAAGCTTCCTCCTTCGGTCATAACAAAATGGAATTTTCAGTTGCTTCAGTTAAACTTGAAACTAAGCATAAAAAATATTCTAATGGATAAAAATGTCCGTACCAGAGAAATCCGGTTTAAGTAGACACTAGACATCCTACATATTTAGAGTTTACAGTTGGAGGAAGAAAACATTCCCAAGAATGCTGTACTGAAGAGTGGATGTGTGCTTCACAGCTGCTCTAATTCAAGATGTTCAACTTGTGTGCTAATATTTGCTCCTGAAGGTATTGTGATTAATGCTAGAACACCTCCTTAGGTATACACGTCTACTTGTTTCTCAGTTCCTGCAATAATGAAGGGATGAGTTGGAATTATAACAACACAATCACAACTTTTTAAAGAGCGTATTCAAGCAGCAGCTTCTGAATTCACCCAAACATCCATATAAAATATATATAGAGATGTAAATATTTTGAGAGGACTCCCTCTTTACATCTGCAAAGCATTGTTTTCCCAAGGTCAACAAAGGTTCTTCCACACATCTCAGCAGCAAGGAAGCTGCACACAGATAACATGTTATTTCCTCACTCTCTCTCACGCAACCTACAGATTTTTCCACAGGAAGAGAATACTGTCCTTTACTGTGTTGCCCTCCTACGCTCCAGATGTACGAAAGGCAGAAACATGCTTTATGTTAGAGCCCCAAGAGGAGCTGTTTGCGACAGGGACAATGCTGACAGTACCGGGGAGGGAGCTAGAGGCAAAGAAGGGACTGGCAGCACAGAGGCAGAATACAGATGCCCTTCTTTTTCTGCTTTCCTAGTATCCCTGTACATCACAGGAGACAGTACGTCATTAGAGGCAGGACTTGTAAACTGCTTAATAGAAAACAAACACCATTTTTTATGTTGTATAAATACCTATCTACACATTTTCCATAGAGAATGGAGATGCTGGGATGCCTACATGATTTATGCACGGTATGGAAGTAGCACAAACATGATGATTTACAACAGATTTTCATGACCATCTGAAGGGGAAAGATCCCAAATATGGACAACAGCAACTGTTAATTGAAACTAGTAATATTTCATCTATGTAAACAAAGTAATGATCACGTCTGCCCCAAGACTTCCAGAGATTTATCTTCCAGGCTCCCTAATATGGTTACATCTGTCCCCTGCTTAAATCCTATGTTCTTGCCATCTGCTCCAACACACTTTTTTCAACCTCAAGCAGTGATTAAACAGCTATTTGGAGAAGAAAAAAAGTCTTTTTCAATTTTTGAGCAAAATGTTTAACAACTGGAAAAAAGTTAGAAACCAAAACCACACCTGCCCTTGGCTCTCCATTGTTTCTGTGATACGAAATGTTATTAATGAGATGCTCAACTTAAGTTTCCAGGAATCTTTACATTTGATCATAAAACAGGGAACCTTGCACCCACAGATTCAATGTTGTTTCATTATAGAGGGTAATAAATTGGGAGCAGATTAAGTTAATACCATTCAGTTAATCAGTCAAATTGTCATTCAGAGGTAATGTTAAATGGGCAAATCAGGAAGTGTTCTGCTTTAAAAAGAAGGAAGCTTCCTAGAATTCTTTAGCTGGGCTGTGGGAAGCTTAGCCTGTTATGCTCCTTTGAGATGTGCTGTGTACTTACCTCTCTATGTCTGGACATGGAGGAGGGGGAAGGACAGAGCCATAGCTCGCTCTCTTCTCTATGAGGAGAAGCAAAGAAGAGCAATTTGGCAGATCCTGTGCTTCTGCCTTCTGGGCAAGACTACAGCCTGCCTGGTCCTCATATTGGTCACATAAATTAGCGAAGTTCTTTAGTCTACATCATCATCCACTGTAGTCACAGAATGGTCAGTCACAATCCATCCCTTAGTGCTTATTAGGAGCCTTGAAATCCTTGAAAGGTATTAGAGATGTACTGAGCATTTAGTTACTGGTTAGGGTAGAGGTACAACATAAAGATAATACTGTCATAAACATATTAAACATTTACCTTATCCCTTCTCTAGGAGTTTCCTCAAAATTGTTTTTTTTTTGTTTTTAGACTGTTACTTCCTCCTATATAGAAGAAATTATGGATTTCCACTCATCATTCCCCTGAGCTTCACAGGAAGTAACTGGACTCAGTACCTATGCTTTTTAGCCTTTGCTCTTTTGGCTGGTTTACTGTGCTTCTGCTATCTCCTGCCATTATAATTGCTGCTTCTTGCAAAGATGGGAAAATGGAATATTTTTTTGCCTTGTATGTAAAACACCGTGAAGTATTTTCAGCAATAATGCACAACAAAGCAAATCAGCGCTGTCCTTTTTTATCCACAACTAATAGTCCCTGTCTGAAAATATGAGAGTATAGTGCCTACTGGTATAAATACGTGCAGCTCCATTGAAGGCCTTGACATCCATTACTGAAGAGCTTTGCTATGAAGGATGTGGATCGTCAGCCAGTTCAGCTTTAGATTTAATAAACACCATTGCTTAAATTACTAAAATAGCTAAAATAGTTTTATAGCCAGTATTTTCAGAATCATTTACATGAATGTTTTGGGAATAATTCTGGGATAAGCAGAGCTACAAGCCATCATCTGTTGTAGTCTGTATGTCTTGCTCTGTGAGTCTTGTCTGCTGGTAATCTCTTTGGTACCATGCTACTGCCTGTAAAGTGGCTTGTCGGGAGCTGGAGTCAGATGGAGTAAGTACTCTGACGTTATGCTCCATAACTCCTTAAATGAAAATTAGGAAGCCACGTTATAACATAATTTCAGTTACTCATTTTGAAGCAAGCAAAAAAGGCAGAGGTGATGTCTCAGGTACTCCATGTTTTCCAGGTACTGCATTTTTTCCTGTGTATCTCAAGCATTATCAGGATGATCGAGTTCAGTTATAGAGACAGGACAGCTAGAAAATGCTGAATACTAGGACTTAGCAAACACTACTCAAGATCATTTACATTAAAAGACAAAATGTTTAGGAAAATAGCTACATAAGGTTTCAATATTCTCTACTAGAACTGAGAAACCCATATATGAAATTAATCCAGGTTTCTAGATCCAAATTCTCTCTTAAGATGTGAAACAGTTTTCATACCAATATAGATATTATGGAGGAAGGTTAAGACTTTTCAAAATTTAATTTTAAACAGAAAAGGTAATCATTTTCACAGCCTTATAACATCCATGCTGAAAAATCACTTTAGCTTTCATCAGAATAGCTTCTGTTAAATGAAAAAAGGAAAAAAGAAAACCGTATTTTTAAAGTAAATAAGAAGTCAGTTTGTATGGATGCAAGGCCTGTTTCTTCAGAAAAATCATCTGACATGAAGCACTTGGACTGGAAGGTCTAGTGTTTATAACTGTGTCTCAGCTGGAGACGGCTGTTGAACTCTTGAAATTTTGAAGATATTTTTCCTGTATACTCTGGAAAGGCTTCAAAGTACACTCAGCAAGCAAATTCCAAAAATACAATGGGCGTATTTTAGCCAATGTTCACCTAAACTTTTACTGCAGTCTGATTCATTCTGTGGCCAAAACTGACATCTATAAGCTAATTTTCATTTGCATATCATCCTTTCCCGCTGATATGCTTAGGAAGTTGTCATTTAAAGGCTGAAATCTGAGTCTTACAAATCTAAATCAGATGCATGCTAAATATGTGAGAGGATGAAATCTCTGTCCCCAGAGTTGAGTTTTATTTTTCAAAAGAGGAGCCGTGTATAATGAGTACAAGGAAACCTATCCATGATACTATTCTATAAGGAGAGCTTCTGACCGTTAGGATTAAGTTTGTGGTTAATACTTTCTATAAATAAGTAGTGGTAAATTCCAAAAAGGTAAAAACATTAGAAGTAAACATTCAACACTGCTAAAAATCTAAAAGTTTGTCACTTTACAGTGTCTTCTCCAGCTACTGCTGTATGCCACATAATATCAGAAAAAACACATACCTGAGACTCAGAAGAGTATTACACCTTGAAAAATTACACATCCTTTATAAATTACCCTTTGAGTTGCATGAGAAAATACTTTGCCACTGATTATTCTAACATAATGTAGAATTGAAGTATTTTATTGTATACTACATTTTATTACATCGTTTTTGCCAATACACTATCTGAACACTTCTCAGCACATTACAAACAGCAGCTGAAATTGGACAGATTTATTGCCTTGTTCTTTCCCTGGAGGAGAAGTGTAAATAAGCTACATTGTTTTGCTGCACTCTGTGTTTTAGATATGTCTACAGATACTTTTAGTTTTCACTAGAGAAGACAGATAAAATTGAAGAGGTACATACTGAACTTTAGTCAGAAATTAGAGAATTTCCCCAGGGTCTTTAATTCTTACAGGGATCCTTTCTAAGGTCCCACTCTGGCTCCCTCTGTGCCTCGTGTAGATGAAATGTACCTATATAGTAGAAAGCTTCTTTGTGTCTAATGAGTGTGATACATTTTGCCTCCAGAACTGAGGTTCTCATAGAATGCTGAGCTTAGACCACTGAGTAACCTCAGCTAAGGACTAGCACTTTGAACATGATGTAATACTCTGCAGAAAGACAATGCAGAGGAAGTTTGACGTGCCTCCTCATTGCTTACTTTGCATATCACATCTTTTTTTTTAAATAGTTGGCATTTAAGAGCCACTATTCATTACAATGTTGTTTGTCATAAGCAACAGTCCCCATTCTCTCAGCCTGATAATTGACAAGATAAGGTTCAAATCTCCCTTTCAGGAAGAAGGCTGCCAGAACCGAATGTGTATTATACTTGGGATTCCCAAGTAGTTACAAATGTATGATAATTTCTGAACCCTGGATAGCATTTGGATATCAATAGGGCTAGAAGTAGCTGAGTAAAGAGATGAGGTTTGGGACTGTCCGTGAGGGTCAAGGCATGATATTGAGGACAAAAAGAGGTCCCAGAAAACAGCACAAGAGACAAGATGGGGATACTACTTTGGTGAATGTGTTTGTGTGATGATAGGGGAATAAAGGTGAAGGAACAGGAGATGCCTTTGCCTGCATGGAAACTACTACAGTTGCTCACACCAGGACAATCACGACTTCTGCATACCATCCAAGAAATTGGGAACTCTGTCTAAATCAACAGCAGCTCAGGTGGGTTTTATGGAGATAAGAGAAATATGATGAAATGCAGAATTGGTGGTGGGAGCAGATTTTAGAAGCTGGACTTAAAATCAAGCGATTTGCTCAATTATGGGCATGTTCCAAGGAAAGTGAAATAGGATACTAGCACTACATAACTAAACAAAGCATATAGAAAACACAGAAAATATGATAGTATTTTCAGCAATAGAGCCTTAGCCTAAATACTATTTTGCATTTTGGCATCTGGCTTTAAAAATATATAAAAAATAAAAGAGGATTAGGAAGAAGAACCTAAAAGAACCACAAGAGAAGTCTGAAAAACAGCAGAAGCTAAAAATAGTGTGTTTAAAGTGCTTTGATCTGCAGGTCAGAATTAGAGATAAATTTCTTACCTGCATTATCGTCATCATCCAGCAAAACCAGTAGGCCAATGCACTCGAAGGTACATAAATTTATAGACAGTGACAGTTTCTACTCCAAACATCAAAAAGTGCACAACACTTTCAACAGTATCCAATATTACAGATCTCCTGTAGCAAGCATAGTGGGCTTACTGAGGGAAGAGGGGGCACCAAGGCCTTCAGGCAGAATTTACTCCCCAGCCTGGCACACCTTCACAGTTCCCTCAGTCAGGGCCGTGTTCTCCCAGCTTCAGCTTTGCTCTGCTCTCTGCAGGTAAGCATGGGAGCACAGCTTCTGGCACGACCTCTGTTTCTGTGGTGGCTTCCCAGCTTGACTGAGGCAGAGGCCAGCAGCTGGGTGAAGACTTCTGTCCTACCTTTTGGGAAGAGAGGGGCCAGGAGGTGCGAGTCCTAAGGACACCTCTCTACATCTTCACACAGAAGGAAGGCTCAGCAGAAGCTGGGAAGCAAATGAAACACATCTTACGCCCTGTCATATACTATGAGGAAGAGGAAACACCTTGTCAAATGAAGAGACAATAGAAGTTTACATTATCTCTCTCTAGATGCATATTAATGCATATACCACTTTGGCTCTGAAACTCTGTGCTAAAGAACAGATAGTTCAGTGAATGAAACAAAAAAGATTTTTTTAAGGATTAGACATGTACATGTGTAGTAAGAACACGCTGACAGGGAGAAGAACTGCAAGCATTAATGTCAGTGATGCTTCACAGCATAAACTGATCACTGACTAGAGAAATTTCTCTCCCTTATATATTTTGCATAAAGTTCAGGTACGTTATGCCTTCTGCTGTAGCATTTAATATAGGCTACTGTTGGAGATAGAGAAGATCCTCAAGACTAACAGTCCTTGGTTCTATTCTTTGGGTTTTTTACTATCAGTTGTTTATAATATATTATTAAAAAGCCAGACTGTACCAATTTTATTTTGAGGTAGAGGGAACAAGCATATACATATGTGACATTTATGTCACCCTGTATTTGGAAAATGAACATTCAGAAAGGATCTTAAGCAAAAGGGCTTCTGTTTCTCCCTTGTATCCTCCAATCCCATTTGAGTTAAGTGCTTACAGTTTGGATTCATACAGGTAGGAAACGCCTTTCAAGGCTTTTCCATTTCAATTTAATCAGTTTCTTCTGTTGGTTTCTTTCTGTTAAGTAACTGGAGACAGGTATTTAAACCAATTGCTGCACAATGAGCCATAAGAAAAGGCAGCAGGTTGGATGGATGCCTGTAAGGCAGGAGGTTTGAAGTATACTGACAAGATGCTACCGAGTTTACAGCTCTTATCTGTAGAAAGCAGCAGACCAGAATGAGGGCAATTAAACTTACTAGCTGGTCTACTGACTTGTAAGAATAAAGGGAATAAAAATGTCAGTGTGCGATAAAGCAGGCAACACTTGCAAAACAATAACAGAATATGCATAATAGCTCAAGAAACATCCTTAGGAAAAAAAAATAATTAACTTTATACTTCTGGTTTCATTAGGAAAAATATAAAGGGAGACAACCACTGGCAGCTGTGTAGAATAGAGCTAGCTTTTCAGGAAAATTCACAGGGCCAGATCTTGCCTCTTACTTCTTCAGCTGTTTTCTGCTCTTCAGGCCCATGGAAATATGCCAGGAAAAATTAATCGTTGGAGGACTGTATTATCTCTTCTGCATAGTTCCCATGTAGTGTCTCAGAGAAAGACCATGCAGCTATAGAGCTGGCTGGAAAAGCTGCCTGCCTGCCTGCCTGGGGAAAACTGTCCTTGACTCCCACAGATCCCAGAGGATATGCCAGATTCCAGTGGGACGTCTTTTTCTTGTTGATCTGAGACAATCTGAAGAATTCTGTCACCGAGATTTCCTTCTATAGATGAAAAGCAGGGGCTGATTTGGGTGTCAGGGGTTTTACGTGCTATGGAAGTTCTGGGTAGAAAGATGAATGCTGATAAAACAACAGCTTGCTTAAACTGGGAAGGACTGAGGGGTCACTGATTGAACGCTAGGTCAGTAAGTCTGCAGCTGCGTCAGAAATACTGTAGAAGAGGATTTGATCTTAGAAAAAGGAAACAGGGACAGTATAAAGTCCTGGCTTGCTCCCACACAACCTACTCCCTCCCCTACCACTTACCTCTGCCCTGCCTTTCATTTTAGGAGTTTCCAGGCTCTTGGTACCCAGGGTGGAGGAACGATGTCTTTAAAAGTAGCTGATCCTCCACTTTAATATAGTGTGAACATAAAGCTATGATCCAGCCTGCTGATTTACAGAAGAAGTATCAAATAAACAACCTTCTTTTCACTTTCCCATTAAGTAATGCACATCCTTCTTCTTGTCCAGTGGAAAATCCCACAAATCAGGAAAAAAAAAATCCTGGAGTTTGCATTGATAAATTACTTAAAAGTGCCTCTCCATTTGGGGTCTGCGCAGCATGTGGAAGGGTCATAGCCTTTGTGTCCTCAGCCCCTCGGATCCTCCAGGGAATTCTGCAGCACTTCCATTAAGTGTCATTGGAGTCCTCTCCCCTCCTGCATAATTTCCTGCTCCCTTTGCTGTCTCTTTACCACTCCCGCAGCACGGCTCACTCAGAAACTCTTCTGCCCGGAGCTCCTTCCCATATGGCTATGCACTAATCCCCACCACCACCACCACCACCACCCCCCGCACACACTTGTGCAAAGGGGGGAGAAACTACAGATGTGGAAGAAATGCTTCACCGAGCAGCAGCGTCTGCTATCCAGATTATGTCTGGCAATTAAAAGGTGCAAAAGAAGCATGGTAAACAGCATTACTGCTTTCCTCCCCATTCCTTTCAACATCTGCAGGGTTCCCAAGTATCCTGAATTTGCGAAGAAACATTTTTTTAGGGAGTCTTCGAACTGGGAGACAGCTTGCAATCACCTTTCCTCTCCACTTACATTCTCAAGGTATTTTCCGCAGGATTTTTAATTATTATTTTTGCTTCCTTGTCTAAGCAAAATCAACCCTGGAATTTACTGAAGATTGAGGGGAGTTAGGAAAAAACAAAATAATCTAAATTGAGTCAGATTTGAGAGACTAGTTTTTGGAAAAAGCTCTGCCCCTGTCTGTTTACACTGAAGCTTTTTCTTTTTGCATCCAAAGAAACCACATCAAGAAACATACCATTTGTCAGGTGCTTGCAGTAGCAGGCTGTCAGCTCACTGCCTAGCAACGCCCTCACACGGTGTAGGGATACCCTGGCATTACAGACACTGTCACGTCTCATTGCCTAATACTTGCCTTGATGCCATCTCACTTGCTAACAGCATGTTCCATCAGGTTCCTCACTTGGGAAACACCGGGCTGCCCTTCTGTGTCATCTGGCCCAATGAGCTCACCTAATGATGCCAGTAGGAAAAGCAATATAATGGTTTATCTAGGTAGCAGATTACAGGGATTACAGATTCTAAAGAAGTCACAAAGTATTTACACAAGATTGTATGTTAAGTAGAAACTCAGCATCCACGTAGCATGAACATCCAGCTCCTTGACATGTCAGTAGGCATTTTAAAATTTACTTCTCAAAACCAGTTAGTGACTCCTTGTGAAAGCAAGCTATAGTCTTTCAACTAGGAAAAAAACCCAGGCATATAAATAAAACCTTTTTGCTTTACCCACACAGCAGCAGCTTGGTACTGTGATTTGGTGATTAAATGAGCTGAGTAACATTTACATTTAAGAGCTCCTGGGTAGGAAATCTGAGGTGCCAGCCTCATCAGTGACAGCAAGTCATATAGGGGAATTGGGGGCTCAAATGACCGTCAGATGCTGTTGATTGTCATCTTGCAGGTCATGGCTTCCCCCTCCCAGGGCATTCAGTTCTCCAGAACTTCTGTTGCAATACGGAAGGACAGGAGGAAGAAAAGTGAGGATGAGAATCCTGTATTATTGAAAACCTTTTAAGAACATCTAAGAAAACCTTGACTGGAACTTAGTAAATAACAGCCAGATCTCAGAGGTCACAAGAATGCCAATTTTGCAGGTGAAGGTCTTTGAAAAACCCACTGTGCTGTTTTCAACACAGGTGTGTTAGGGCCTTTTATTCCCAGAATGCAAGGCTCTCACTAAGATTTGTAACTGTGACAAACAGCTAATGCTTTTTTACTTCCAAGGCTTGGGTCTTGAACCACAGGCCTTAATATAATACTGAAGAGATGTCTTTAGTAAAAAGTGTACAAAGTGAAATAGAGGTCTTCTCTCAACTGCCTCTTTCACTGAACAGGAAAATCAAAAATATACTCTAAGCTCGTGGATTTTATGTATGTACATCTTGGAATTGTCTCTGTGCATGCACATTTTTAATTGGCTACACATTTCTATACAACTATATGGGAAACAGACGAAAATACAGAACCTCTCAAAAATGCAAGTCTTAATGCAGACCATACCTAGGGGTGGTATCGCATACAAAAAATGGAAACCAAAATCGCCAATTAATGAGTCTGATGGAAAAATAAAAGCATCACAGAGAGTTAAAAATAATAAATTATTATGGAGGTAGAATAGTCCTGACAGGCAGGAGGTGAGAGCCTAGCAATCCCTGAAACCTCCCTGCTGTTCCCCTCAGGCACAAGCACAGCAGTTTTGCTGCTACGGCACAGCTGGCTCCACAAACACAGCAGACAATTGAATAAAGAGGCAAACCGATTTATTTAATGCCCGCGAAGTTCTATACAGGACCCTCAGACATGAGCAATAACTTTTCATCAATAAATAATTGAAACCCCTGCCAAAAAACACATGAAATGATTCTCAGTGAATTTTCTGCTATTTTGTGCATTGGGAACAGTATCAGTAGTGATAGGACATAAAGTATGTCTGACCAGGAGACAGATCTTGCACATCAGAGGAGAAGACTGTCTGAAATATGTTCCTCCATCACAGCTAACATACTGTGTACTGCAATGGGACATGAAAAGCTGGAGAAATTTTTAGGAAGCCAAAATCTGAAGAATCTCAATTAGAAGGAATCTTCCTCCCCATATGTGCATAAATTCTTATTTATTTTCTCAATAAGCTGTCTTTAATACAATTTTCTGATGAATGCCATGTCAACAAATAGCTTTTCCATGGGAAAATTATGTTATTGATAATTATAACTTTTGTATTAATCAGTACAGTAAAACAAGGTAGTCAGTGAAGGTGATTTAACCTAATCCATTTCATTTAAGTTTGTAATAAGGCAGGAGCATGCATTTGGCTAGTTGTCATGTCTCAGCTGAGGTGATGGTGACAGTTTGAAAAAATACTAACAGGACCCTTGTAAGCATAACTCTGGAAATTGATACCCTAATTCCATTAGAAAATGTACATAAATACCTTCTGCTCAAAAAAAATGAAGCCAAATTATATAAGAATTTTCATTTTCAAAGACAAAACTTGCTACGATGCTATTTTTATCAGTACGAGTCTTCATTTGCCTCAGAAATGTTTCAGTAAGAACTGAAACACCAACAGAAGCACATACCTTACAGCATTTGATGTACTTGGCACATTAGCACCTCTGTAAACTAACTTCTGCATCACTTTCCTGAAGCATTCTTCTCCCGGATTATGTTAAAAGCATTTGAAGGGATGCAGGAAATTATTACAATAAGTGTGATTGTTACGCCTAACTACATACTAAACATAGTAGTGCATGGTTTTTAGTCTTTGGAGTGTGCTGAATTTAATACTTCAGTTACCTGTTTTTTTATTGCAATACTTCTAGTTTTAGACTAGAAACTGATGTTTACCACTGCATCTTTCTCTCAATATGTTGAGTACATTCCTAAGTACATTCCTATAAATGGCAGTTGTATGGTATATATTCCAGCACTTCTGGAAGAAACGTGTGGACATACACAGCCCCATTTGCCATTCGCTCTCTAAGCCATCGCCACCATGTTATTTTTTATCAGCTTTATTTTCAGCTAGGGGCTCGGTGGTACAAATAAGGGAGGCAGACATACTTGAAACACTCAAATAAAGGCTGAAGAATTATCCATGAAAATGTATAATCATTTGCCAAAAAATAAACGCAAGACGGTACTTGGACTCTACGCAACCAAACTGGCTCACAGATCATTCATCATTGTGCTGACCTCATTAATTTTCCAATTCCATAAAAGATGATAGTTTTCGAGCTTGCTAGTTAAAGCAGCCATCAGAGTCGGTATGTCTCAAATCTGACCCAGCAACTGCATTTCAGTGGGCAACCCCTGCGTTTCAGTGCTGTCCTTTCAGTCTCCCTCTCCTCTCTGCTCAAAGGAGCGGACTGGGCATTGAGGAAGAATCTTCCTCCTCAGAACCCTCTGGCACTGCTGTGCCTTGTTGCTGAGCAAAATCAGAGCACAGCAAAGTCCAGCGGCAGCTCAGCGTGCTGGTCTGGGCACCCCCGGCTCATCACCCAGAGCCTGCCCTGTCTATCCCCGCGGAGGGCAGATAGGCCTCTCAGCAGTCACTTAATTCCTCATGTCCCAGACAGCAGATGGGACCCAAGGAGCAAATTAAAGTTGTTTTAGCTGCAGTGGCCCCAGGGGAACTGCAGAATGGAGCAGTGCTCCAACCGTGGCCTTTTCACTGCCTGCCCTTTCCTGCATTGGAAGAGAAATGAGGGTAATTCCCAGCTGTCTACACAGCTGTACCCTTGCCAGGGCTCTCCAGACACCTGGGAAATCCTTCTACAGCCAAACAGCTTTAGAACTGCTTGGGTTTGTCCTGTAACACTGGAGGGTCTCAGGGCAGGATTACCGCTGCTGAGCTCTATTTCTCACATCTCGCCTTTGCATGTGGCTAGCTGGTCGCCTGGCTGAAGTGGAAATGGAAAACATCTACGCATGCTAACAAAGAATCAAGTCTGGGCTCTCTGCTGTGGCCTGGACAGCAGTGTGACTCTACTTGCGCCTGACATGGGAATGAGAGCCCAGGCCTACGCTAAAATGCTGTGCTAGCATGTAAGAGATCAGACAAAGCTTTATTCCTGCGCACAAGCTAATGTGTAAACACCAAGCTTTGGAGGTGAGTCTGGGCTTAAAGGCAGGCCCAGACCTGTGCTTGGCAGAGTGTAAACCCAGCTACGTGACTTCAGCAGGGTCAGGATGTGGCTGTTAAGACTACAAAAACACAAACTGTGAAAATACCTGGCAACCTCTGGCTTCTTATTTTAGTGTTACGAAAAAGAAAGAGGCGCTCCATGTCTTTGACAGCTTTTGCAGCTTTTGTTTTCTGAAGCTATAAAATTTTCCAAGATTTCTACAAAATGATATCAGGAAAGTGGAATATGAACATCCTTAAGTCATGCAACAGTAAGGACCCATACTCCTTGAGGTTTTACCGAGTAAGCTCGCATTTGAAGTCTTGTGCCCTTGCCTACTCTGATCGCTAACGCTGTTCAAATTTGGAAGGAATTTCCTACTGGTTTTATCTTCCAATCTCTGAGTCCTCATATAGGTAACTATGCTTCATCTAGCTCAGGTTTCAGAGATAGCTCACTCTTAAAGATTTTCCAGGATCCATTCTGTTCTTGAAGAACCCGCACAACTAGGACTGCACCATGTTTAACTTAGAGGGAAAGGTACAGAGTGGATTTTATACTATGTGGGTCACTCCTATGAGTTTTCCAGTTTGGATTAACCCAGATTTCAATGATTGCTTGCTTATTATACAGAAAAGTAAGAGCAGTCATGAATAATAGTAACATAAAGTTCCTTTATCTAGTTTCTCCTGTATTTTTAAATCTAAACAAAACCTTCACAAAGTTCAGATTCAAATAACTGGAATCTATAAAACCCAGAAAAATGTCAAAGCATCTCTAAACCCGATCCAGAAGTGGTCTTCCCTGGAGTTCTGTCCATGGCTGCTTGGCTCAAAGTTGTGACAGGTGGCGGATCTGATGGCTTCTGACAGTGGATAATCTCTAAGTCTTAGAAGCACAAGGATTTCTAATTGCATAAATCTTTTTTTTGAAAATTAAACTATAAATGTTTTAAACAAAAGATGAAACAGAGCAATGAAGAAGTAAATACAAAATGATAACACGGCAAGATCAGGCCTTCAGATTATCTTAAAGCTGTATAGCAATAGAAGGGGCTTTAACCCAGCTGCATCGCATTAGCTGTGCAATTGCAATTACAAATAGAAGATGTGCTGCTGCTCAGGGAACAAACTGGATTTTTAATTTGCAAAAAGAGGTATTTGCTTGGCTAGTTCTGTATTTGCTAGTTCTGTGTCTGAGGCTGTTGCTTACAGGAGATAAAAATAATTTCAGATAAAAATTGCGTAACACAAAGAAGTCTGCGCTCGTATAGAGGAATTATCAGTTCACTAACATGAAGTGAAATTAACAAATTGTCATTAATTATTTGCTGGATTTTTTTACATTTTAAAACACATGGATGGAGCATGTTTGTTTATCCAACCTGAGGTAATGCCAGCAGTCACCTCCTCAGTATAAGAGGTCTGAACTGCTGGCCGCATGCCCTTCATGTGACAGAGATGAGCCCGACACCATAAAAATATCACAGGAGAGATGAAAGAGGAATTTGATAAAACGGGTTATCTAGAAGTAATGAGACTTTAAGATGACCAATACCTCAGCGCAATTTTCTTGTTTATAGAAGCTGTGTGCAATTTTGAAAGCACACATTCCTGTTCCGCATACGGTCGTATCTCACAACTACTCGCTTCTTCACCTTTCTTAATAAAAAGGGTTGAAGTTCCCAGGGATGTTTAAAGTACAACGTACAATGCCACATCTCCTGTTGACTCAGATCCTGCCACACACAGACGTGAAGGACAAACTGTTGCTGTGGCTGCAAGCTAAACACAGCTCAGAACAGACAGACCACATTTGGTGGCTGCAGCAATTCTGTGCAGGGGCATTTAACAAGAACTGAGAGAATTACAGCGTTTCTGGTTAAAAACACACAGCAGTGTATGAAGGCAGAATGTAAGGGTAGCTAAACAGAGGGAGAAAGTTTTATTTGCAATGGAAGTAAAAAAAAAATATCATAACACACGGATAGGGATCAGTACAAGGGTTCAGTGTCACGCCTGCCAAAAGCAAGCAATTTGCAGTAAAGCACTGCACTCACTACAAATTGGAAAGGAATTTAAGACCAAAACAAATGCATAAACATACAGTCAGAAAATGCTCTACTTATGGTAGATAGCATTTTTTTCTTGGGTATCCTAAATTTTTACAAAGTAGAAGAGTAAAAAAAAAAGCTTTATAAGCATGTAAACAAATGAACAGGAATGAACTGCAATACAGCTACTGTAATGGTACACAGAGTAATCATATCAAGAGTATAAAAATATTACTGGGGGGCCTACTTTAAAACAAAAGAAGCCCTAATACTCTTTCAAATGTGAGCATGTGGCAAGCCACACGCCTAAGAGCAGATGTACCTCCACAGGATTTGTAAGACACAGCAGAACAAAAAGTCCCATATGTGCTCAGGTTAAAAAGCACTCCCCAGATAAAAATGATCAAACTGGCGTACAAGCCTGCCTACAGAAGAGGATGCAGAAGATAATCCTAAAGAATTTGATTAAGTGCTTAAGAGCCTATAATGCATTCAGGAAGTAATACACTACGTTATTACAGGTACCAGTGTATTTACGTATTATGTAAACCCTGTTGGCACAGGAAGTTAACCTAAGGACTGACGTTGACCAAGCGCTAAAATCAGACTTTATCGAGACAATATTGATGTTGACTCGGTGAATTAACTGTTTGATTCCTGTAATAAAATGTATAAAAAAATGTTCTGACTTCCACGACAATAAAACCAGCCAGTACTGAGTGCTCCTTCATAGGGCCAGTTGAGAATACCGATATTTCTAGATAGAGAGTCAATGTAAACACACACGTGTTGGGAACCATCCAGCAGGATTCCTGCCCACCAGTGTCTGTGTAAAACTGACGTTTCCGTAACGTAGAACACCACTTTCTACTGTTCAGAAGTACTGAGGCTGTAAAAGCACATATCAGCTGTGAAATACAGGAGCTTCTAATGCCTTATACTTCCCTATAGTAAAATCCAAAATCTGCAGGAAAAGATGGGATTTTTTTTTTAGAAATATGACTCAATACTATTACATCTTTCCGGAACACAAGCCAATGTGACAAACTCAAACATGGAATATAAAATGACTGAAGCTTATCAGAGCCTGGGAAAATAACTCCTGATGCAGTTACAGATTGCACTGTTTTAGGTGATGGGGTAGATGGAAAACCCTCCACGATGCGCTTTTTTTTACCCCAGGGAAAATGTCCCCTCCCCTGTAAGGGAAAGATGATAGGAGTTGGCCTACCTTCTTAACTTGGTCTGTCTCCACACTCCATTTGCACTTGAGATCTCTAGTTACAGTCATCGTGTCACCCTCATTTAAAGAATAAAAACTTACTACACTGGTACCACTCCCAACACCAGCCTTTGTTTGGCTATATATTCACACTGCATGCACTTAAATACGTACAAACTTCACATTGGTGGGATGCTTTGGGATGAAAAAAATGTGATTCGTCAACCCCTGATGTCCGTAAAGACTAATGCAGCTGATCAGAGATGAGCCTACTATGTCCTGTAAGGTCTTCCCAAATACTTTTCCAGAGAGAGACATGCTGCTCTTGTAGAGACAAATGCAGAGTGGGGAAGGCAGTGGCTTCTATTTTGGTAATACGTAGTTTGATGTCTTATTTTTCATACCACAACAGCCCTATTCGCCACAAAGCTCCAAAGGAACAGTTGCAAAGGTCCTCGAGCTGGGGGGAGGGGGGGGGGGGGGGGGGGGGGCTCACCACTTTTTTTCCGGGGGGGGGGGGGGGGGGGGGGGGGAAGGTGAGGAATCCACATAAGGCAGAGCAATTAATTGGCTGTTATATACATATTGTACTGCTATATACTGAAAAGTAATTGAGCAGTTTGATTTAAGAACATAGATGTTTAATTTTAAAAGCTGTCTTTCCTTGGCTAGAATTGTAATGACATATTTTTTACAAATGGAAGTTTTGCTTTTTAACATTATTACTGTTGAGAGATGCAAAACATACACACCCTGTGTCACAACTCTTCGTTTCAACTTGGCTTCAGATTTTATAGTATTCATAAGTGTAAATGATAATAATGCTTTGTTGAAAGCTGATTTAAAGACCCATGATCCACACTGTCAGCCTGAAAGGCGACTGGGGAATTAAAAACTGAGAGAAATATTCCTGTAATAAAAGCTACAGCAGAATAGGCAGCACACAGTGCGGCTCTCCAACTCTTTGTAGAGCTGTATCTGTCATAGCCTATTCACTTGTGTATCAGCAGTAACTTTCTGTAGTGCTAACGTGTCCTTTATGTCTCACAGAGTACGACTATAGGAGTATGGCTCTCACATATTTTCTTTTTCTTCAGCACTGAAAGAACAGAAAAATAAATTTTGAAAAACAGTGTTTCAGGATGCTGGCTCCAGAAAATTAGTATCAGAAACGAAACAAACCCATGCCAGAACACGGCCCTATGAAATTACAATACCTCTCACCCACAAGGAGAAAATGGAGATGACCCTTCAAATCACTGCAGCCAGACTGCCAGCACTGGTACTCATGGGCCAAGTGACACTCCTGCGGAGTGTTTGTGGAAAGCATCGGTGATCTGTCAGGCCTAGAGCGATCATGTGTAATAAAGCTCATCTGTTATAGGTACCTACTGGTGTTGCATAGCTAGGCAGAGAAAGCATTTTCTTCTTGCTAAAAATACTTCCTTCCCTTCTCTAAAATGACAAAAGTATAACTTGTGCCTGACCTATTTTTCGTCCTTATTCATTCTGTGGAAATCTTGCAGAATTGACACCTAATTTCCAGGTGCTGTTGCTTAGCTTCCTAAATTATTAACGAGTGTAATAATTATCCATTTTCATCATCACATGGGACAGGGAATAGATGCAAAGATTACAATCACATCACCACCCTCATATTCGAGCATGTTTGCGATATCAGAAGATCCCTCAATCGGTTTCAATCAATAAGCTGCATTGCAACATGCCTTTTATGTCATGGTCTAATGATACATTATGCTGGTCTACTCTAATTATATCAGCAGAGTCCCGGGGTAGAGCAGAAAAAGTACAGGGGAAATATGGACCAAAATCAGGGATATCTGACTTGTTTAGTGCATTCAGGAGTGGTGCCAGGTGGAGCCAAGAAGCCGTCGGTGGTTGGGGCACACTGTGTGTGCTGATTCTGGCATGGGCTTACAAAGAAGAGAAGAAACGAGAGGGGCAGAGAGGAGGCGAAACTGGTGGTGGGGGTGGTGTCAGGGAACTAGTGAAGAACAGGAAAACTTCAGACATCTTGAAAACATTCAGAATTATTTCAAAAGCGAAAACAAGGGATATTTCCATGCCACAGTATCTTCACAGCTGTACCTGTACCAGCAAAGCTGTGTCAGCCGGGCTCCCTATTAGCAAGGCGACCAACAGGAAGAGCTTTCCTGCCAAATTAGCTGTCCCATCTCCCAAGGCCAATGACAGACATCCTGGCTGAGTTGACCGAAGATGTTCTGTTTCACAACTTGGCCATCAGCATCTGCCAGCTGGGAGTTACCAGCCCGCAGCTGGGCCCACAAAAGAAATCCTGTGAACATTCTCTCACGCTTTGGACAAAGCTGGATGAGCCAGCACTAACCACTTCCATCACCACTTTAAATCACTCCATGGACCTTGCCTGAAGTGGGCTAGGGCACAGTCTCTTCTGCCCACACATCAAGGAGGCTGCAGCCTCTAGGAGAAAAGCAATAACAAGCCACAAGAGGAGAGCAGGGTCACAGCTGTTTGCAATGTGAATGTGTCTTCATGGTCTGAGCCATATAAATCAAGGTAACAAAAGCACATGCTGGTCAACAGTGGTACATCTACACCTACAAGTTTTTCTGGTACAGCTATATCAGTGGACCTTCGTAGTACTAGAGCTTGAAGCCACAGCCCCTGCTGGATTCAGCTGTACCCACTGAAAAGGTTTCTGCTCTCAGAGCTGTGAGGCATGGAGAAGTGCAGCCACCATAGCTAGATCCAACAGGGATCGTTAAATGGAGCTCCAGACCACCAGGATTCACAACTCAGGAGGCTCAACTCGCTAGCATTACAAGCTGCTTGTCTAGTTGGTGATCTGTGGCATGCACAGAACAGAGATGTGGCCTACAGTGCCGCCTTTGCCATGCATCGGCCACCCTTCCAGGAGAGGGACAATGAGGACAGGTGGGGGCAGAAAGCTCTTAAATCACCACCACACAAATGGCCAGACTTCAAGAGACTAGGCTCTGGTGGGAGCCAGCTGCGGGAAAACAGGGCAGTTAGCAAAACACTGAGAAGAGAAATCAGAATGAGATAAGGGGAGTCTGGTTGCAGGTGGAAAACAGAACTGGAGCCCAGCTAAGCAGGACGGGACAAAGAACAAGTAATGAGCACCAAGTGATCTGGACAACTGTGTCCACCCTCCTGCTGCCCTGCCCATCTGCTTGGAATTTGCTTTCAAAACAAGTCCCATTTTCCTTATGTCTGTCCTGATCTAAGCTCCCATCTTGTCCTTTATGGTCCCAGTCCTGTCACTCAAAATCATTTAGAGCAGAAGAGCCAAGCTGAGAAACAAAGAAAACTTATTAACACACACATTCTTCACCCTGCTAAGTTTCTTTCAGCTGTATTGTCCCTTCACTTATTCAGGTCAGAGTCTTCTGGCTGGTTTATTACAGGCATTTAAAGACAACAATGATTTTATATGACTGTCTGACTGCGTTACAAATTCATCACAAGTCCTGGCTCTGTCTGACATTCGGGTCTAAACAACTGCATACTGTTGGAGAACCCCCACCCCCCCCCATGAAATACATTCACTGACCTCCCCTTCCAGAAGAATGAGGTCATCAGGATAACGAGCTCTCCAAATCGATCTGTAAACAGCCTGATTCACAATTTTTCTCTACGAAAGAGAAGTTACGAAAGGAGCAGTTTGAACAAAAAGGGCTTCAGCTCCACCCAGTGGTAACGAGAAGATTTCCAAACCATTCCTCTGCCCATACCTCTGGGTACCTAGTACCGCTATTTTTTTAAGCTGAGGGACTGGAGACCTCTGCTTGGACACTGCTGTGTTACAGCTCTGAACAGTGTTGTTTCCTTAGTAGCCTGTGCCTTCAAAAGCTGGGGATTGATTCATCATTCCTCTGAGGTTATATACCTCACCCATCGCTATCCTCTTTGGTATTTGCAAATTTTGAACATTTCTCTTCACTAACCATCTTCCAAATAACCAGCTGGCTGGGCATAGCACCACGACCTCTTCTCTCCCTGCGGTGACCTTGGGAGTGATTAAGGTGTAAAATTTCTCTTTTCTATCTCGTACTCCTGCCTATTAACAAATTTTTTTTTTATTTCTCTGATGAGGCATCACTTTCTAACACAACTCTTGAAGATCCTTTTAGAACTGGGGATACTTTTCATGAAGGCTTTTCTTGTCCAAGTTTTCAAGAACAGAAGGGCTCTCTAAATGAACTTTATGGTTTGAATGACAGGGACCTTGTGAAACTTAAAGCCAGCTGCAGCTCTGTCGGTTGGCCAATAATTAAGTAGATCACGTCTGACCTAATTAATGCTCAAATACACATCAGCAACTCTCAGGCTCTAAAGCATAAATTTGTGACCAGTGAGGGTCAGGCAGATACCATCACCTCACCCACCCCATAACCCCCCCCTCGGTATCACCACCAGCGAGATGCATTGTGCTTCTTGGGTAGCACCGAAACACCTGGGGAGCAGGTTCACGATCAGATGGACTCAAGTCCTGTGCATAGCTGTAAAATGTTAGAAACCTTTATTCTATTTCTCATTGCTGTTCCTGTCCTTCCTACCTGCCCTAGGTGCTCTTTCTTAGCTTTTTGGAAGGCGTGGCTCATTTTTATCTCTTTATTACCCCCATGCCAGTATCATTATTGTGGTTATATTTACATCTCAAAGTGTTGAGCCTGTAGCATTTGCCCATGGGTTTTGAGAGTATAGTTAGATGCAGTGCCTCACTTTCAGCTAAATAGTCCAAAACAAAGTCGGAAATATATTTTAAACCAATGTGTGCTACATGTAAGCAAAACTGTTCTTTTTTCTTGACCGAAAAGCTTGCAAACCTATTCACTTCAAGCATTGCCTCCTGCATTTTCTCTCTCACCTAGAGGCCCGTATTTATTTTCATTTTAATAATGTTTTCCACCACAAAACTGGTGTAATATTTTTAGCTATTGAGCTATATCACATTCATCAATTAAGGTTTGAAAGCTATACATGAACAACATGAAAAAAAATTCAGCCCGCCTTTCTTCTCCCATGCGAAATCTAACTTGCAAACCCAGTATTTCACAAAACTTTATAGCAGCTATTTCATTTTTCAGCTCATCAGTGACAAAACCAGATAAAGCTAGTTGTATGTGCCATAACAATTTGTACAGCGCATTGAGTAAAGCACTGTTAGGGTTTTACTTACAGAGAAAGGGAAGCAGCCAGCTCAGGCAGGCTCCAGTACACGTGTGTTACTGTCAGCCTGCGAAGCCGCAGGAAGGTAGAGAAAAGGTGGGTTGTGCAGGATGGGCGAAATGAGGTGTCCTGAGGGAACCTAAAAGAGAAGGTTGTGCTCCGGCTGCAGCCATGCCCCCCCCATCCCCAGGCTGCTTCTGCTGCCAGAAATGCCGCAGGGAAGAGGGAGGACTGCTTTGATTTGAATTCAGCGGGCATTTTATCATTAAAATCACTCAAAATTTGACCCCTCGCTAACACAAATCTGTATGGCCAAGGGAGTTTGGGAACACCAAGGTTTGAAATAACACTCGATTGTCAAAGAAATCCATTTTCTTTGCCCAAGCAGCCTGACTTCTTCAGCTCTTACACTTGTACTCTGTGGCCCCGCTATGCGACACCATGCTGTCCACAGCATCTTCCACCCTTGCGTGGTGAGGACACGTTGCTAGACAAGCTCCTTTCATTTCTAACAGCTACATTCACATGTGCAAGAAAGCCAAGAGCATTAGATCAGGTGTGCCTGTCCTGGGCAATTGGGTACATCTTCTTTTGAACGTCTGCCCCAGCTGAATCCAATAACCAGCTGCTTGGGTGTGACTCCCAACACCTGATCAAACCCAGGTAGCCAGGCAAGCAGCTGCTAGAATATTGCTTGGGGGAATCAAGTGTGTGCCTTCTCACTGATCTCTCTCTTCTCCTGCATAATTTAGAGAGGCAGCATCCCTAATCCTAACCTTTCCCTGCAGGTACAATCAGTTGCCCGTCAATTTGGGGATAAAGAAAGACCAAGACCACTTTCTGCACATGAATGAGATGCCTTAAGTGTACTGTGAGCAAAGCCAGCAGCCTCTCTGATGAAACGTAACCCCCTTCTCCCTCAATCTGTGCCCATCTCCCTGCCTTTTGAGTAGTGCTTGGTGGTTTAGGAGATTCTTGTCAATTTAGAGTATGTTTATAATGCAGGAATTTTATTTTTATGGAAGGTTTTTTTTCCCCCCACATTGTGCAGGGAAAACAAGACCTATAAGAGATATGGCAGGCAAATTTCTAAGAAAAAGGATTCTCTTTACAGCCAGAACTGTTGATATTTCAGTCTTCCTTTTTCTATGTCATATAGCAAAGCCAGAAGATAAATACTTTGGGGGTTGGCCCTTCTGTCAGTAGCACAAGCACCTCCTTTCTGGCCTTTGATTAAATCTTTGGCTAAATACAGCTTGATGACACAGCTCCAAATATTCCTTTAACACTCAGGAGAATTTTCAGGGAGAAAAAGACATTCAGAGCCCCTCACCTTCCAAAGATGACCAAAACCACTGTTCACATTTCACTTAAGGTCTGTCAGGTAGGCTAAACCCTGGACAGAAACAAGCATCAAGCTGCCAAGCAGGTTACTATTAGGGTAAACAAAACCTCTGGCTTTTACCAACAAAGTCGACAGTAAAGCTGAGGGGCAGAAATGCTTTAATATTTTCATGAAACATTAAGCTTCAAACATAATTACTACAGGCACTGAGATTGCACCTGAAGGCTGCACTGTTGGGGAAGAATTGCTGTAAAACTGGCCTGCAGGGCAAGAACGTGGCAGGTGAGCAAAAGTAATGTCTGTGCAGAGATAATGGGACGCAGGTCAGCGCGTAAAAAGCATAGCTTTAGGGGATGGAAGCGCTGTTACTGACAGGAGGTTTCTGCCACTTTCCACACACCAGCAAAGGGTGATGGTGACTTGTTTGACATGGCACAAACAGTAATCTTTGAAAACAGAGACTACTGAAGCATAACAAGCTGGATGGGGGGGAGCACGAAACCAATACGGTGCCCGCTAAAATCTTGTTGTAACGTTGAAACCATTTTAACATCTGAAAAAAATAATTGAGCTGGATTTACTCTGAACAGTCAAACATCTATGTTCCACCTTGAGAACTGAGATAAAAGGAGCAGATGTTTCAGTCTTTGCAAGATTTCCAGCCCTATTTTTGCAGATCCACAAGTTAAGGAGGAGGCAAGAGATGAGCATACAAAATCTTGTGTAGATATATATGCTCCCTATCTCCTGCCTGTATTATCTGGTATCTGTAAAATACAGTGACTGAGATCGTGTGCTGTTTCTTCTGAAAATATGACATGGGGAGGACAAGACAGGACAATGGAAGCTAAAAATCAGCTTTGGGTGGCTCTGATTTCTGGACCACTGCATTATTCAGTGCAGTACCCTTCATGATGCTGGTATACTTACATGTGTCAATATCTAGCCTAAAGTGATTTCCCCTTCTTCAAGTGTCCGGTGGAGAGAGATCTATTGAAAGTCCCTGCACTTCACTACTCAGCCTGACCTTTAAAATGACTCTATCAGCTCAAACGTGTCCAGAAGGTGTATGCAAATACAAAAGATGGAACTGGTAAAGCTCACATTTTGGGGAATGCAAATACCAGAGAGGTGGAAGGGGGCCAGGCCTGTTTGGGGTGTGATTTGCGGAAGCAACTGATCTGGAAGATGCCAGTGTTGGCAGGCACAGGAGAAATGGTACAGAACAAGTTCTGAGCTGCAGCAGTTTCCACCAGAGCTCTTCTTGACCATTCAAGCTTTCTTTACCTGGGATAAATTTTGGGGTATGTGTCAGGGATTAAGGGCCATGCTACTTAAGAGCACAATCTATTTGAAAATTGGGTTCCTAAATCTTCTTAGCAAAACCCCACAACTTATGGTGCATCACCTCTTCTCCAGCTTCTCCAACTGTTTGATTGTTTTTAAATACAGGAAGGGAAGAAGCATTAATTTAACCAGTGCTGATGATTTCTATTCTGCTATAAGGAAAGATGTAGTGTGGGCCAAGCCTTCCCTCCTAACCAACAGCAGTACCACTATCCCATTTGGAATTTGCTGCTCTCTGCACAGTCTTTTCTGCCCCAAAGTGGAAACATGCCTAGAGGGCCAGGCCATAACCTTGCTGCACTTCGTATAGAGCAAGGAAAGCTGGGAGACACGAGAGCACCACCTCTGAAAATAAGCCTTGGGCCAGGCCACAGGGTCCGAGCCGGGGGGAACTTCAGCACCTAGCTGGGATGTCTGAGGGCATGGATGCAGCACTGGACAACTAAAAGTGTTGGGAAATACTGACTTGCTGTGCAATCTTGAGCAGGTCACGTTGCCCCCTTGACTCGGTTTCTCACGCTGTAAAACAAAAGCGATGCTCCTGCTCCGATCACCTGGTGAATACATTGCTCTGGAAATGGCAGGACAATATGAGCACACAGAACTGATTTTAGTGCTTTAGAGGTAACATGACAAAAGCAGCTTTCTCCGATACTCCACTGAACTAAACACAAAGGATTTCTGCTCGTGAGAGCCAGAGCTGAGTGTTCAAGGCTGCAAGGATAGTGTAGTATCACTTTGGATTTGCCCACATCATCTTGGGAATCTGCATGCTGTGATGACTGTGATAAATTTGTGCTATAAAACCACTAATGCTTCAGTCAGAGCTGAGCTCAGGGGATTTTATAGCACTATTTTTGTCTGCCTTCAACTCTGCAGGGGGCTCTTCTGGCCTCAGAGATCTGTGCTTGACAAGAGAGGCAATGGCAGGAAAGGCTGTGACTCAGAAAGGTGCATGTCTTTCTTACCTAATTTCTCACCTCCACAGTTTGCAGCACACCATCACGAACAAAAATTTTCCTTCTGTGTGGATTTTCTGTTCCTGGCAAACTGGGTGCCTCAAGAGGGAGGGAGGGAACGAATATACCAACTTCCCAAGTGGATCTCAAGCCCCACACAACCTCTGCTGGGAACATACTCTTAAAATCCTCAGACAGAGATAAACTTCCTTCCTTCAGGATTGGATTTGCCCTGCTTGCCTGGCACACATTTTGGACTGAGCTGCAAAGGCCAATCTTCACAGGATGCTGCCCTCTTTGAATAACGCACTGAAATGTGCAGATGATCTTCCCAGGGCAATTAGTACCCTCCGAAATGTTGCCTGAGGTGGCACAAAAGCCGAGTCTCTTTTCAGCCCTGTTTCCAGCAAGCAAATTATCCAGCCCATGTGACTGCAGCGTTCATTCTCCTCAGGGCTTCTGTTGATTTGGAGCACGTGGGAGAAGTTAAAATACCTGATATGGGTAACAAATTATTTCTGTCCCTGTAAAGGAGACGCAAATTGCACAGTGTTCCCATGGCTCCCGTACGGTTTGCCTGGTTGCATGCAGAACAGCCTTGCTATGCCTACTGTTTGGCTGGCTGATAGGCCAGGTGGGATTCCTTCATGCATTTCTACACAGTGAATCATTAATTAAAACATCCAAACCATAGAATCATAGAAAGTTTTGGGTTGGAAGGGACCCCTAGAGGTCATCTAGCCCAACCCCCCTGTAGTGAGCAGGGACACCGCTAACTAGATCAGGTTGCTCAGAGCCCCGTCCAACCTGGCCTTGAATGCTTCCAGGGATGGG
>NW_009260342.1:1587426-1589881 GCF_000687185.1 Egretta garzetta | reverse complement strand
ATTTTTGTGGCCCTCCTCTGGACCTGCTCCAACACTTCCACGTCCTTCTTGTGCTGAGGGCTCCAGAGCTGGACACAGTACTCTAGGTGAGGTCTCACCAGAGCAGAGTAGAGGGGCAGAATCACCTCCCTCGACCTGCTGGCCACGCTTCTCCCGATGCAGCCCAGAGTACGGTTGGCCTTCTGGGCTGTCAGCGCACATAGTGTCACAGTTGCCTTCCTATATCTACTTTCCACAGTTTCCTTCCTTCCCACCCCCCCTACTCCCCTGAACCCCTGTTTTTATTCCAGCCTGTAAGGTCATTTAGTTGATTTTGCAAGATACTCCGATCCTCCCATGTTTGAAGCTAGCTCCCAAACTTGCATCCTAAGCAGCTTTGTTGGCACATCCGTGCTGTTCATCCTGAGGTCCAAAGAAATGCTAAACAAGATCTCGGAACTGCAGTTCATGTTTCAGCACAATTTTCTACCCTCCTTTTCAGACAGATTCTTACTCATCTTCCAGTCTGGCAGTAATCTTCTGATCTCCATTTTAAGCAAAAACTTTCCATGTGTTATCCAGTATTTGTCCAAAGCTCAGGTAGCTGGATCTACTACATATCCCTTACGTGGAAAGTCCCCCGACTTCCGAACAAGGGATATTACTGCTCCTCATTCACAGAAACATGGGGGTCTTTACTCACAGTCTCAACGTTTGATCTAAACTTGTTTGTTGGGTTGAAAATTTGTCATGGGAAAGTAGGTTACATGATGAAGAACCTGAAGAAATGTGGTGTGTGGATGCTACAGACACAAATATTACCACCTCTTCTACCTCTCAGTTCTTGAAAATTTTCCCTGAGTTCCAGAGTGATGGCCCTAAAGGCCCAGTAGGTGAGGCAGGCTTTCTCAAAGCAAAAGAGGAAGCATTTGGATTTATCACTGGCCTGTTAATGTGGATCTTTCACGTTACTATCTGTTTCAGTTGCTCACATCTGCAGTCTTGGTTTAGTCTCGATCAAAGCAAGGGAAGCCAATGTAGGCCAAGAGTTCATGAGAAAAAAAAAAGAAAAACCAAACGTATAGCCCAGTATCTACAAAGCATTATGGAAACGCAACGCTACTCGCATGCAGTGAACAGCAAACCCTAATGTTTTTCATTACAGCTGCGTGAGGGTGGGAGGCATGAAGGGGAGAGGCTCAGGCAAAGCGGTTGCCTGCATTGCACTACAAGGATCTGCTTCTGCGTGGAAGGCAGTGGCAGCCGCTTACCAAATCCGTAGGATTACAGCGGGATCTAGGCATATGCCCAGGGAAGGCCACACAGCTTCTGCAGCGTCAGCAAGAGAGGAGGATGCAAAGCAGCCAGGATAAACATGCTGTGTCCCTGGGACAAATGCTGTCCCACTCGTGGGTCAGCTCTCCAGCCCAGCAAGCATGCCTGGGAGGCGCTGGATCATCCAGGAGACCATCTGAGCAGAAATTTTCAGGCCCACTCAGAATTCCTCCCCAGTGATATGAAGCAGACATTAAAGACTGCTGCTGCTTTCCCTGCAGCCTGCAGCGGTACGGGGTTTTATTGCACTTGGATTCTGGACTGTGGGATTGGGAAGATCTTCTGCAAGAATCATTTTCCCTCATCTCCCGACAGGAAGAAAATCTTTCTTCCTAATGTACCCACTCTCTGTGCAGTTTTTCTTGGAGATCTGGTAACAAGTTTGTTCTTCACGCAGATGCGCCACTGGGAAGCTCTGTTTCTTTGGATCTTTCTCCTTAACAGTTTCGTACAGGTCCTGTTCACATTTTTCCATTTCTCTTTATTCCTAGGATACCTCCTTGAACATCACGAAAGAGCAGGGGAGTAGAAGTCAAGTGGGAGGAAAGGCATGGGAAGAGGGAGGTCAGCTTGGGTATCAGATATCTATTGACTCCTCAACAGCCCCAGTTCAGAGCGACTGGAAACCACAGCAGTGTATGGTCGTTGGTTGACAGCCCGAGAGCAATCCTTCGCCATGGTTCCTACTGGATGGCCTTCCCCTACACCAAGGCCCGCTGCTGCTATGGGCTATTTTGCCCTCTGTGGGGAGCAAGGATTGAAATGCCCTTTAATTCTCAGCATGGTTTGTCCAACTCAACCCACACTGATATGAGGAAAGCCTATTATTATCGCTGTGCGTGCACTCCTCATTTTAATTTATTTATTTACAACATCAGTGCATTATTGTGCAGCTATTAATCATCAGCTAATTTTTTCTAATAAATATCACTTCTGTAAGAGAGAACTATTTCAGACCGGTCTGTGGGTGGGAAGGAGGGATTTGTTTAGCTAGTCAGCATCTGCTTTGTTCTCCTTTTTCTGTTCCTAGTACTCCAGTCGGACATAAATTAGAGGGCAGCGTGTGTGGGAAGTCTACGTGGACTTTGTCACAGTGACAGATCTTGATGTGGTCTCAGAGAGGATGGGAGTGAGTGAGTTA
>NW_009260342.1:1574744-1587399 GCF_000687185.1 Egretta garzetta | reverse complement strand
GAATGGCCTAAGGCTTTCAGGGAAGATGAGCGTTTTACTGACAGCAATTTTAAGCACAGTGAATTGCAAATGTCACCCCTGAACCAGTTTGCTGATAACGCTTGTAGCTCTAGTATCGTCTGTACAAGCGTATTTGCCCAAGATACTCAACATACTTGCTTTTCACGCTGATAAGGGAGCAGTGGTTGAAGAAACACTTGTGGCAATGAGTGTCTTCGTGTCACGCATACGTAGGATTCATTTATCAAATTCATTCCAGGCTCACTCTAGCAAAGCCCCTTCCGATAGCTGCATAAGTCAAAAAATGCAGTGGAACCTGGAGAAATGAGAAAAGAATGGCCATACAGCCCGGTACCAGTGCGGTAGGTACGCAAAGACAGCTGCTTACACATGTGGTAAAGAGACTAAAGTGAAATTAGAGACTTGAAAGTTACACGCAGAGTCTCGACAATGAAAATGCCAATCCTCATGTGGAGGAACTACAGTCAGGCTGAAATAATAACTGCAAGACTCTGGATTCACCCCATTTGAAGGGTGACCTTTCCCATGGGGAGGGCAGCCAGCTTGCCACAAACTGGGCCGGAGCAGGTTGAAGGTTAAGCAGATTCCATGCTGTTGGACTCCTCCATGTTCACAGTCAGCCGACGGCAAGACCTTTAGGCTGCCGTTCTGATGAGGCCACCAGGATGGGCTCTTTATGATGAAGCGCACCCCATCTTTGACCAAAGACAACTGCAAATGTTGTACTGGAAGGTGTAAAAGCTTCACTGTCAGTATACATTTTCAAACTATTTAATTGCATCCTGCTTTGTGTTTGCGGGGTCAGCACCCAAAGTACCGATTTGCTGATGCCCCGAAGGCTGCGGGTCAATAAGCCCTTTTAGCTTTATGCCCAATAGCGTAACGAGCATATCTGGAGCAAAAGCTGGTTTTACTGCTTAGGATCAGGAAGAGGCTAGGTTCGCATTTATTTCCCCAACCTGGGCGGGCATGTATTGCTGGGGAGCATGAGCACGACGTCTGTACCCCAGGCCTGTCCCAGTTAGAGAGAATAAATCTGTACCAGCGGAGCCCTGCCTCTGGGTGAACTGCAGGGAAAGGCGGGAATACAGGAAAGCTGCACAGAGCAAAATCACCAAGGAAACGTCCAGCCAAGTCTTGGCCTGCAGAACAGTGAGATTTGAAACGGCCAAATACCCAGATCCTTGGGATACTTAAATCCATCTGAAAGCAGATGCCTGAGTATTTTTGAGCCAAGGACTATCCAAGCTCCTTGGTAGCACAAATCTCAGTGGTCCTGTGGGCACAGTCCCATTTCTGGCCTCTTGTCTCTGACAGCAAGAGCTGCTGCCTGGGGCACGCCAACGCTCCCGGTGATGCCCTTAGCTGCTGGTGCAGGCAGCGGGAGGCTCCCCAGGGGCATGCACCGTGTTCCTGTCAGCTCATTTCTGTTCTAGGCTGCCACAAACTGCTCCTGCTCCTTTGCCCAGCTCCTTTACTCCTCTCCTCTCAGCACCTCCTGTGACTGACCCGCGACTTGGTGGCGGCTCCTCTCCTGGGCTGAGCAGGCAGAGGTCAGCAGCTGCGCTAGCCACCGAAGCTGGGTGATGCCACGCGAACATCCCTGGAAGGACAGGTCTGGGACTGCCGCCCCGGCTTCTTTTAGGAATGGCTGTAATCTGCGTTCAGGGTCCCAGCAGTTACTGGCTGATGAGATAGTTTTAGTAATTTTGAATGGCACTTGAAAAACCGCTATTGGCACTACAACCATAAATGGCTCTTTTTACCCAGGATTTCTGATCTGAGAGATAACCGATGCTTGCTCTTGGTAGGCTCCTCTGGTGCCGACACATCTGCGCAGCTAACGCAGGCGTTCCAGCTAACGCTCAGCTTCTGTCCCTAACCAGAACAGGAAATGCTTTGCATACAGGTGGGAGCATTAACGCCTGTGATATTATGCCAGCTCACTAGAGGACAGTCATTACGGCAAAAAAACCCAGCCTAGCCCTTCAGAAAAAATTCCTAGCAGCTGTTAGACCACCAACGCGTTGGCAGGCGTCTCACAAGAACACGTCAGCCGTGGTTGAACAGAGCATTCCTGTGCATGCAAGAGTGAACTGCGCGAGGGACCTGGGATGCTGCCTCCTAGGCCTTGCCGACTTTTCCCTTTTAGGCACACAGCTTATTCCAGCATCACGCTTGTCAAGCCAGCCCCTGGGGCAGACGAACTTTCTGGTTTAAGCTCCCTATTTTGCCAAAGCCACAATCTGGAATCTGCCCGCAGGGGAACGTATTTCTTTCAAGGGAAAAAATAAACCCAAACCCCACACAACACCACCACCACCAAATGTTACTGAGGGAGTAGCAAACTCCCTGCCCTTTGGTCAACCCCAGAGGAGGTGCTCTGTATTTCATCAGCTTTTTTAGTCTTATCGGTTGCTGCAGTGATGAGTTTCTAAATGCACCCCTGCAGAGCACAGATCCCGGCATAGCAGGGAGCGACCATTCTCAGTTCCCCAATGGTGGAGGAAAACCTGAAAGGCCATGCTCCGCTTCATCCCGATAATGAGAGTCTTGATCAGGTCTCAGCTCCCTAGTGATTCCTGATCCTAAAAGCCATCCAACAATATAAGATAAAATTTTCCAGTGGCTTCTAGTACTAACAGGGAAAGGGAAGTCAGCCCTCCTCTTTCATTGCCTTCCCACCAGGGAAGTCCTGAGCCCTGAAAAGAGTCCTTTGAATGTGCTGAAGGAACTAGCGCACATGGAGAGCAAAGCTTTGAGCAGTGAAACGCAGACTACGCAACCACACCTGAGGTAAAGGGAAAAAGGGACACACGTTCTAGGTACCAGCTTAAGGGCAAAGCCCTGTGTCCAAGGGGGATGCACTCTCCCATGCGTTTCAGCGAAGTCAGAGGCCAAAATAAATTCTCTGACTGTGATGAGAACTGAAATCCCCCCAGCACCTTTCCAAGGCCTTTACAAAGTAGGTTTCTACTGGACATTCCCAGTTAAGCATCCCCCGGTAAGGACAATTCCTCCTTGCAGAGACAGCGCTGGCTCTGCAAAATGATGTTCTGCACAGAAGTCAGCTGCTGGGTGCGCACAGGGTGCCAGCGTCGGGCTCCCTGCCAGAGCAGGGCACGGCGCCTGTGGGAGCCTTGCCCTTAGAGGCAGAAAGGGGAAGGCAGCAGCCAGTGCATTTCTTTTCCCACCTTCCAAAATGCCAGGTCCCAGATCAGGAGGGGCTGACCCAAACGCCCAGGCGTGCTGCTTCTGCACAGACCTTTTCACAGAGATGGAACCAGCTTCTCCGGGTGGAAACTGCTTCTGCGGATGCCGCTTCCTGGGCGGGCGAGAGTCAGTTGCGCTCCCCCGTCTTGCCCAGGGCTCACAGAAGCATCTCAACTTTTAATGAGCCCCTGCCACCCCATCATCCACACCGTGCTCTTGTAACGGGGTCTTGTTCAACATCCTCTTTCGTGTATGTCCCAAAGAAAGAGGCTCACCTTTCCTTCTACCTCAGCTGAGACAAGGAAGGGGAGGAACATCAGGAGCGGCACTGATGCCGAGCCTCTGGCAGGCTGTGGCAGGCTGTTTGAAGGCAACCATCTCCCAGGCAGGTATCTACCGCAGCTGTGCTGTGTTCAGCTGCCTTCCCCAACAAGTTTATTTGCACCTTTAAATCCAAAGCCAACCTGCATGGCCACCTCTGTGAGCCTTCTGGTGATTAGCGAATTACCCACCAGGACGGCCGGCACTCCCAGCGGGGACTGTCCCTGCAAGACAGCCCCTGCTGTGTGCTACTCTTGATTATCTTTGTTAGTGATGTTTGCTCGTAAATATACTGGGCCCGTGATTCTGAAAATGGATTTTTCTCTCACGTGACTCTGAAGACCAGGAGGACACAAACCAGCAGTGAACTTTGGGAGGCAAGATGTAGCTCCCGTCAATAGAGCAGCCGCTCCTACAGTAATAATCCGTAAATCGAGAGTTTCAGGTAGGGTCCAGCACGGCACCTGCACGTGGTCTGACTTATGTGAGCTATGTG
The DNA here is from genome assembly GCF_000687185.1 of Egretta garzetta. Taxonomy (NCBI): domain Eukaryota; kingdom Metazoa; phylum Chordata; class Aves; order Pelecaniformes; family Ardeidae; genus Egretta; species Egretta garzetta. The sequence goes on along the minus strand of NW_009260342.1, from coordinate 1,583,348 downwards.
AAGGGAGGGAACCGACAAAGGGGTAGGGGTGAATAAATGCAGCCTGCAACTTTGCTGTAGCTCTTCCTCCTTCGCTGCATGCAGGACCTCCTCCTTGCCAAGCACAGCAGGAACCGCACTCAACCTCTGCACCCTGCTGCAGGCAGAAGCCTGGACAGCAGGGAAAAGGGAGTGAGGCGGCGTCAGCTCCGTGCAGGCCACATTTCATTCCGCGTTAGTTTCCATCATCACCGTACCATCCTTCCCTCCTGGTGTCAACACGAGGTATTTGTCCCTCGCGATCCCCCCCTCCCCAGTCATAGCACGACTTATTACAACGCTTATTGTAGTGTGAAAGCTGCAAGAGCCTGGAGGGCGTGGGGAACATCTATCCCGAGTGCCCTGCTCCTGGCAGCCACCCTAGAGTCCGCAGCACTGGTAATAATTTCTATTTCAGCTAAGGCTGCTCTGCTGCTGAGCTGGGCTCAGCGGGCCTCCTGAAAAGTGGGTTCAGGTCCATAGAGCGGACGTTTCCAGTCGCATCAGCAGGATTATGCGTTCCCACGGAGCTGAGTAAGGACAAGGTATTCGTACTCACTGCTGGAAGAACCGATGGGGTTCATGCCTACAACCAAGATATTTGATCTACCTCTCTCACAGCAAAAAGCAGGAATTTAATACATCTTTCTGGATACGTGAGGCTATTTAATCTGTGGGACCAGGAAAAAGGTGAAGGACAGCAACGTGAGATGGGTACCCGTAAGAGCAAGGACTCTTCTTCTCATGAGACTGGTATCTCAGCATAAGCAAACCGGTATTCCACCTGCTAATGGATTTAAGCAGCAGCACGCATTCTTGCACAGAGGAAATCATCAGAGGTTTTTACATTTGCATCCTTTGGGCAGGAGGACCCTCAGAGCAGAGCTTCTCCAAAGACGTTGCCCAGCTGGAGCGAGTGAGCTGCAAGAGCAATGAGGCCCAGGCTCCAGCATCCAGAATGGCTAGAAACGGGAGAGGAATTTGCACATTCACGTACAGGGGTTTTACACCATGGAAGTAAGGAGCACATCCAAAGTGAAGTGGAATTTAACATCCGCAGCAGGATAGGACACTTGAGTATCAGCTGCTTTGGGACGGTCACAGAATCACAGAATGGCAAGGGTTTGAAGGGACCTCAGAAGATCACCCAGTCCCACCCCCCTGCTCAAGCAGGGTCACCCAGAGCAGGATGCACAGGTCATCGTCCAGGCAGGCTTTGAATATCTCCAGAGAAGGAGACTCCACAACCCCCCTGGGCAGCCTGTTCCAGGGCTCTGTCACCCTCAAAGCAAAGAAATTCTCCCTCGTGTTCAACTGAAACCTCTTATGCTTCAGCTTGTGCCCATTGCCCCTTGTCCTGTCACTGGGCACCACCGAGAAGAATCTGGCTCCCTCCTCATGACAGAAAAGCCCAGACTTCCCACGGTTTTACCTGTATAATCCCAGTGCCACCCTAACTGGCATTTATGCAATGCTCCTGCTCTACCTCGCTTTCCTCCCTCTTGCTTCACTCAGCGCACCCTCCGGCTGTCTCCTCCTTCCCCCCAAAACCTGCTTTCCCCTGCCCTCCCCTCTCCCATTTACGATTCCCCTCCTTCCCCTTCCCAAAATGTGATACTGAGGTTGCTTTGGCTCGCTAGGTCTACATCCCATCCTGTCCCTCTTCTCACCCTTCTCTGCCTGCCCACATCTGGGCCCCCAGGCTTGCCCCCTCCCCTGGGCAGTGCTGAGCCTTGCCACAGAGGAGCAGGTGACTCCCCCAAGGCCGGCGCCAGAAACAGACAGGACACGGGTGTGGGAATTTACAGATCCTCCTCCTTCGGGGACGCTCGCTTTGTGCTGCCCTTGTGCCCCGAAGCTTCAGGCACCCGCTGCTTTGCGTCCTGTACGAACAGGCAGGAAAGACAACCCCTGGCACGAGAAACTTCCAGCCTAAGCAAGAACAAGGCAGAACACGCAGGGGACTTGAACAGAACAAAGCGTAGGGCCAGGGTGGAGGCACGCAGCAGCAGCAGCTACAAGCTTGCTGCGTGCGTTTTGCAGGCTTCAAAGCTATGGTAAAAAAGTACCACGTGAAATGAAAATAAAAAGACTTTTAGCAAAACATCCCCTTGAGTATAGACCTCCCATTCAGCAAATGCAACAGGAAAGCTTTTCCCTGCTTGTTGTATACAAGATTTCGTACACACGTGAAGCATAAATATAAATTGCTTGGAGTCCAGCGTTTTATGTGAACCTGTAAATAAATATTCCGCTGCACGTCCGTGCCTCAAACACTGCAGCTTCAGGCGGGTGCGCAAGAACCTGTAAACTGGGAATTGACTGAACAAGAAAACTGGGCTGAGCACATTCACTGGCTCGGCCTGAGGGGAATAAACACATTAATTAACACAAGGTAACTCTCTTTTCACCACTTAAGGTGTTGCTGTTATCCAAAAAAATCCCAAGCCCAGAAGCAGCAGCGAGCAATTCTCCGTGTCTCCACAGCTCGTCGCTCTCCCACTCCACAATGCCAGACGCTTCCCAGCAAGCGGAGAGATTCAGAAAGCGGGAGAGGCGACGGGCGCAGGGAGGCAGAGCTCGGGGAGGCAGCCCTGGGAGCCCAGCTGGACACCCCAGCCCAGCACCCAGCCACAGGAACACGGGGAAGGAATTGATCCCGCTGCTGCGCTCCGCCACCGGCCCCCCTCGGCTCACCCAGGGAGCTGCAGGCGTCAGATGGGAGCTGCTGGGTCCCAGCCACGAGGTTCCCCTCCACCCTCTGAAGCTACGCAAGTACAACCTGAGAGCAGAAAGAGCGGCATTTTACATCAGCAATAGCTTTACTGAGTCCAAACTGTTTAAAGTTAAAGTTTATTTGTATTCTTTGTAGGAATATCAATAAAAGACCTCAAACGTATCTATATCTGTACATATTACAAGAACCTTCAAAAATTATTCACAGAACAAAAATAAATCTTCTTTAGAACAAACCCAGGCAATGAAATGCAGAAATGGATCTCAAAGACCAAACAGTCCAGTGCTACTAGCATAAAAATACGGCTTGAAAAACAAGTTTATTACTTTTTTAAGGTGTACTTTGTTGAAATAAAAAATAAATTATTTAGAGCTATCATTGTAAAACAGTTCTGTGTAGTAACGCTCTTATTAAGGCCCTTGAGACAGAAAAATCTATTTTTACAGGTAGGAGTCCTGGCAGGCATGAACCCTAATGACATGCTCACGCTCATGGAGTTAACTTACTGTGGAGAAGGAAATACCTAAAGGCATCAGCCTCAATTTAACCCTTTTTGCTCTGTCACGCTCAGCTGGATACCTGTGGCTGACCATGCAAGTCACAGGTGTAAATACAATTAATGGTGCAGCTTGGACAGGAATTGTTCTCCAGGAACGACACAGATATTTTGGAAGAACACAGACAGGATTCATCCGTACACGGTGACCTTCGCAGGTATGTATTGCTGACACATTCCGTGGGTGCTGCTGTAAAGCTGACGGACTTCAGTCACTGTGTTTACAGGTGAAGTTAAAAGCTGGTGGGTTTAAGCGAGCATTAAAACATGAAATTCATACATCGTGTAGAAGAAAAAAGCCCAAGCCAACCCAAAGCAGTTGCAAGAACATAAAATAAAGGCCATTTCTTGGACGACTTGTTAGATAGGTACAGAATTTATTACTGGATACACCTCATATTCTCTAACTGAAAAATACACGCATGCCTTTCCACGCTCCTCTGGATCCCCTGCTTAAAGTTGTTCTGCTGGGGAGGAACGTTGCAAAATCTGTAGCTGTATGAACCCCTCCTTTTATGCACAGCTGCCCGTTCCTAACACACCAGGGAAATAACGGTTGGTAATTCCCAGATGCGAAATCTGTCTATTTCCCTTACAAAAAAGGGTCTGAATCCCTAGAGTTGCAAAGAACGGGCACTGGCAGGATGCCACCCCTCGGCCATGCTCCCTCTCTTCTCCCTTAGTGCCTACCCCAGGTCACTCTGGTCACCTCTCTTCTTCGCAGGCTCTTGCAGAGACCACAGACAACGTGGCAAGAGGCCACAGTGCTACACAAGGCTGCTCTATGTCCCGGCCCCACTGTGCTGGCCGCCAGCTTTTACTGAAAACTCGGAAGCCTGGGTGGCTTCCACCCCTCGGCCATGCTCCCTCTCTTCTCCCTTAGTGCCTACCCCAGGTCACTCTGGTCACCTCTCTTCTTCGCAGGCTCTTGCAGAGACCACAGACAACGTGGCAAGAGGCCACGGCGCTACACAAGGCTGCTCTATGTCCCGGCCCCACTGTGCTGGCCGCCAGCTTTTACTGAGAACTCGGAAGCCTGGGTGGCTTTGTGGTCTGGGAGGAATCATCCTGGAACAGGACGGTCCTGAGGGACACGGCCAGCAAGGCCCGAGATGCCAGGATGGGGCAGCTTTTCCGTGTCAGCCTTAGGAACACGCCAGTATTACTCCTACAGGCAACGGAATTTTTCCTGCGCTACTTCAGCTGTTTCCAAACGAGAGCAGCGGTTGCTTGCGAACAGCTTTAGACACAGCCCGATGCGTTTGCAGAGAGTAGGAACCAAAGCCCTAACGTCCATAATGCTCACCATCACACTTTGCACTATTTACTTCTCTCATTGCTGCAGAAACCCACTTGGCTACCAGGCTTAAACCAAATGTGATCGGGCCCGGGTAGGGCTCTCGCTCTGAAACCAATCGACCCCTTGGCTGCCGCCTGCTTTAGTGCCACGTGAATTTTATCAGACTGGATGAAACAGAAGTTGGCGTTTTCACATATTGTCGGCTTGAAGTGGCTTAGAATTTCTCTAGAAAGCTGCCTGGTAGCAAGCGAGGAGAGACAGCTGCCTGCAGAAGTAAGGAGGGCAACGTTTTGTCCTGCAGCTCATCAATTTTAGTCTTGCAGCATTGCGAGTCTGCAACCTCCACCCCTTTTGGGTTACCAGGCAGCTTCTCCTCTATAGCATGGAGGAGTACGCTTTGCACGCTAGGGTAGAAACTGAAATAGAAGAGAAACGGCCACCTAGCAACAAGCTGTGAGGACAATACTGATGGGTCAGACTCTTTTAGAACAGCAACCCTTCCTAGTCTGCAAGCTTAAGAAATACGTAGGCGAAGGTACAATGTTAGGACGAAACGTCACTGAAGACCTCACCAAGATGCGTCAGTCTCGGGGCAGGTATTATTTCCCCTCTAAAAATCAGGGCTGAATTGTTGGCCCTATTGCATTTCTCTGCAGAAACCAAAAGTGGAAGCCTCAGACTCTTCAGCATGGAACCGTACAGCTCCGCCAGGGATCTTCCATAGATTTCCAGAAAGCTGGGGAGTGCTGGTGAAATGCGTTTTCCAAATTAACGCTAGACTAAACACTACTAAAGATCTGCTTCTGCCTTGTTCTAGAGTCAACATATTCCTATGACCACTTGCCCTCACGCCTCAGCCACAGAACACGCGTGCTATTTGCACTGCATAACGAGCGAGCAATGCACGTGCCCGTCTGAAAAGGCTGGTTTTGGGGAACGCAGTTCCCACGATGCAGCTGTGTAGTTACAGTACAGAGCAAAGGGGAGATGCAGATCACACAAAAACACTCAACAAAAAGGGTTTGCAAAAGGTTTCTTGTAGAAGAGAGCTACTCGCCGGGCAGATTAATACAAACTCGATCGACTGCCTACAGCCGTGATGAACGAAGGAAGAAGGAAAGAAGGAGGAACTTAAAGGCACAGTTTGAGGAAGAAAATATCAGAGGTCAGCAGTGACCCAGGGCTGGAAGACGGTTTGGAAAGTATCGAAAAGAAATCACTACCGAGCAAATGCAGAGCAGAACCCCAGGTGTGTTCACAGGCAGGGCTGACTTGGCTCTGCTACACCAAGAATAAGACAGGGATGCTCCTCGGCCTGTAGTACCAAGTCACATTCCAGCAGCCAGAGAAGCTTCAGTCTGAAAGAACTAAGCATTAAATATAAATCCCAACTCGCTGCAGACTGGTCTCCTCCAGGTGTAATTTAAAAGCTCAGGCCTTGCTAAGATCGATTCATACGCATTTTTCTTTTACATCGTACAGTGGCAGGAGATGCGGTCTCTGTATTTATGCAGAGTTAGTAATGTAACGTGCTTGCGTGATGACGCTTGGCTGAAGTATCGTAACACAACAACCAAGCAGGAGAGTTAACACACCACACTCCGCCACAAGCTGCATGTGCCCCCAGCAGCGAGAGTAATTCATTTCCGAAGAACAAACAAACTTGACAGCAGACACTGAATGTGGGTCCTCGGGACTGCCAACCCTCCGTGTTCGAGGTCATTTTCAGGAAGTCAAGAGGTTGGCTTAGAAACGCCTACATTTTTAATGTGGTACAATTTCAGAGGTTCAGAAACGAAGGCCAGAAAGGATAATCAGATCAGCAGCTCCGACCTCCTCCATGCCACCGGCTACACGCTCTCAGCCGGGCACCCCCCCAGGGCCACGCCGTCCACTCGTTCCCAGCTGCAGCCCGAGCTGCTTTGCTAAACACACCCCGCAGGGAGGCACCCCCTCGAGGTTTTGTCTTGTTCTGACGTCAACTTTTCCAATTCCTGATTTCCGTAACTAGTTCGAATGGTTAATCACGCTCACTGTTATCAGTATACTTCTGTCGTTCAAAATTTCAATGGCTGTTGTGATAGTTTTATTTTCTTTGAGAGTTTGGGGGCTAGGAACGTACACCGAGAAGTGAAAGTGAAGATTCACACACCTGTACTTGACCCTAGAACCTGGGGCTTTAAAAAAAAACCTCTCAGCCTAAATATTGTGGCATTGGATGAAATCGTGAGAATTGATAATACTGTGTCATTTATTGTTCATCTTTTACAGCTTGTGAATGTCATTATCTTCCACGAGAAGGTCACTTTGTAAGGATACACGCATCCACATACAGCCTGTAAGTATGCTTCTATGAAACGCAACTGTAAGTAACTGGAGATGAAAGCTTAGTCAACACTCTGTAAGAAAAAACTGGTGTGTGCAGAGCTTCAGAAAAAACCAACCCAAACCCTTTAAAGTATCCAGAGAAAGGCAAATTCCAGTGGAAATGGAAGACCTTTTAACATGAACGTGCAGAAAGCATCTTTCATTGGAACTGGGCTGGCAGAGCTAGTGGCTGAAATAGCGAAACTGAACGAGAGTTAAAACATAGAAAATCTTCTAGGAAAAAGGAAATTTTGCATATGGGAGTCTCCTTTGCTGGGCAGGGGCACCCTTTGGTTAGCCCTTTCCTCGGAGCATGAACCTGACTGTTCCCGACGGAGTGCAGAGAATGAATTCAGGGTGCCGCTGCATGGTGAGTAAAGTGGGGACTGGATAGAAGTTCTTTTTAAAAAAAAGTATTTACAGGTCTTCAAATTCCGAAAACAGAAAATATAAAACTGCATTAGAACTGGGGTAAAAAAGAAAGAATCCTACCTTGAAAAACTGCAGATTCCCTCTGTCTGTCTGATGGGAAGCCTGGCTGTGTGCAAATGCAAGGAAATGAGCTTGCTGCTCCAAGTTTTTTACCTTGTTCAGAAAGACTGAAAGCTTTTTTTGCCAGAGCCCTACGGAAAGTAGGCACGGGATCCAGCAAGAGCCGATTTTCTTGCTAAGATATTTGCTATCGAGCTTGCATTCAGTTAAAGAACAGCTAGAGAAGAGGGGAATAAAACCAGCAGATGAGTTTTCTTACAGAATTCATTTCACTCCTGTTTCACTCCACGCATGTACTTGTAGCAGTCAGCCCAATATATACAGCTGCTGTCTAGCATAACCCACTGCTCATCTCTCTCACCCACAACATACATGCACTCACACTCCCCTCTTCTTCCTCCAAGGACTGCAGTGCTTTCAACAAGAGAAAATAATAATAATAATAATAATAATAATAATAAAAATAGCAATAATTAAAAAAATCTACAGTATTCACTTCCTTTTGGTATATTACATCGGCATTTTCTGTACATGACCCAAGAGCTCCCTCTATTTACACAGTGATATGGAAGGACTTGTTCTTGGGAGCCCGGTTCTCCTGGCCTTGAGTGGGGAATTAAAGCCCACCTTTCAGAGTTCTTTCTCTTTTCCATTTTATTAGCAGCATCATGTAAACCTGTAAGGGGAAGGGGGGCTTATTTTGAAGGTTTCTCGAGTCTGCTCCCTCTTGCCCTTCTCCTGGGGAGATGGTCGGCAGCATCTGCCCAGTTAGCAGCTGCTGTTTTTGAATTCACCATTCTCCGTGATGGAAAGCTTGGTGGGGTTGGTGGGGGAGATGCCATTGCGGACTTGCATGCTGTAGCGCTCCTTCACCTGCGTCAGGGCACTCATCAGCCGCGTGTTGGCGGAGTCCAGGGACACGATCCGCTTCTCCTGCAACAAACACCCCGCAAAGTCAGAGCTCCTTCTTACAAACAAAAATGCCTTTGCCCCACGAGCCTGCTTCACGGGGAACTTCCAGGACCCGGGGCTGTGACAGTGTCTTCAGGTGATTTCTAGGCAGAGGCAGCTTGGCCAACATTCTCTGGTAAGATGGGACGTCTGCCTCTTTCTGTTTTCTCGGGGTAACGCGGC
>NW_009260342.1:1568933-1573695 GCF_000687185.1 Egretta garzetta | reverse complement strand
TGAAAAACTGCAGATTCCCTCTGTCTGTCTGATGGGAAGCCTGGCTGTGTGCAAATGCAAGGAAATGAGCTTGCTGCTCCAAGTTTTTTACCTTGTTCAGAAAGACTGAAAGCTTTTTTTGCCAGAGCCCTACGGAAAGTAGGCACGGGATCCAGCAAGAGCCGATTTTCTTGCTAAGATATTTGCTATCGAGCTTGCATTCAGTTAAAGAACAGCTAGAGAAGAGGGGAATAAAACCAGCAGATGAGTTTTCTTACAGAATTCATTTCACTCCTGTTTCACTCCACGCATGTACTTGTAGCAGTCAGCCCAATATATACAGCTGCTGTCTAGCATAACCCACTGCTCATCTCTCTCACCCACAACATACATGCACTCACACTCCCCTCTTCTTCCTCCAAGGACTGCAGTGCTTTCAACAAGAGAAAATAATAATAATAATAATAATAATAATAATAATAATAAAAATAGCAATAATTAAAAAAATCTACAGTATTCACTTCCTTTTGGTATATTACATCGGCATTTTCTGTACATGACCCAAGAGCTCCCTCTATTTACACAGTGATATGGAAGGACTTGTTCTTGGGAGCCCGGTTCTCCTGGCCTTGAGTGGGGAATTAAAGCCCACCTTTCAGAGTTCTTTCTCTTTTCCATTTTATTAGCAGCATCATGTAAACCTGTAAGGGGAAGGGGGGCTTATTTTGAAGGTTTCTCGAGTCTGCTCCCTCTTGCCCTTCTCCTGGGGAGATGGTCGGCAGCATCTGCCCAGTTAGCAGCTGCTGTTTTTGAATTCACCATTCTCCGTGATGGAAAGCTTGGTGGGGTTGGTGGGGGAGATGCCATTGCGGACTTGCATGCTGTAGCGCTCCTTCACCTGCGTCAGGGCACTCATCAGCCGCGTGTTGGCGGAGTCCAGGGACACGATCCGCTTCTCCTGCAACAAACACCCCGCAAAGTCAGAGCTCCTTCTTACAAACAAAAATGCCTTTGCCCCACGAGCCTGCTTCACGGGGAACTTCCAGGACCCGGGGCTGTGACAGTGTCTTCAGGTGATTTCTAGGCAGAGGCAGCTTGGCCAACATTCTCTGGTAAGATGGGACGTGGGGCTTTATCTGTTTTCTCGGGGTAACGCGGCCCCTGCGTGCCACGGGCTTTTCGTGGGCCAGTCTGGCCCCTCCCAGCCTTTTTGCACGATGGAAGGTGACAGCGAGTCACGGTTACATCGGTGAATTGATCCCGTCACAGCGGCGTGAGCCAGCCAGCCTCCAACCGAGGCCGATGGAAATGCAGTATTTTGCCATGGGGGAGGTTGGGGGAGGGGGGAAGGGTACTGATGTTAGTAACAACAATAGCCAATTTAATTTTTTTTTAAAATATGTTAGAAAAAACAGAAACAGGCAGCAGAAAAAAAAAAGTGGCAGAGGTTTCATCTGGCAGAGAAGAGTGCAAGTGGTATCTAACGGCCATCGTCTCTGTGTTTTGGATGGAGTGTGCTCAGAATAAAGTCATGGTATGCTTGAAATAAATAAATAAATTAAAAAAAAAAGCAGCAGATAATGGCAGCCTGCAGTCACCAGCAGGAGTGAGGGTGCAATAGCAACATAGAGAAGAAGCAGCCAGAAGCTAAAACTAAGAGGTTATTTGAGGTGAAGGGGAAGAGGGCAGCGTGGGTGGAGGGGGAGTTTATTCTTCTAGCACAGCAAGCGCTAGCCTCCACTTTCAGCAGAAAGCTAAAGGGTGTGTACCGAATTTATAAAAAATAAAAAATCCATCCACAAAGCCCAGCCTGCTAACAGCTGGATTATCTGCAGTGGGATAAAGCACTGGAGGGTCAAGCCAAAGAGTTGGTGGCACAATTTGAAATGACAATTTTCATCTTCCCTCAAAAAAAAAAAAAAAAAAAAAAAATGCAGCCACACAAATCAGCAACAGAGACGGCAAAAGGTAAATATGCTCTCCATGCTACCAGCTGTTTGGCTTTTTTCTTCTTCGAGAAGGAAAAACGTCCAATTTACTCGAATGAAAAAAAAGCTGCACGCAGGAACTCTTTCCAGTCCGGCCCATTGAGAAACAAAATGGAAGGCAAAAATGATGCACAGGAGGCACAAACATGAAGGGGTAGTTCAGACACACTGCTCAGGAGACTGAAGCACTACAACAGCCCCTTGAGACTTTGATCTCTGTGCTACATCAGCAATCAGGTAACGTTTGCTTTTCTCAGTGGGCTTCCCCCACAGGGGTAAGCGTTAGGGTGCAAAAACAAAGCAGAATTTAAAGTACTGCTTGTATTATAGCCCCGAAAAGATGGAGCTCTCTATAGCAGAGCAAATGGAGGAGGAGGCGGCACGAGAAATCAACCCTGACACTTGCCCTGATCCAGTCAATGTAAGCAAGGAGAACGGACAACGGAGGAGGTAAAGCCCTTAGAGCCTTTCCTCCCATGCTGAAATAAATCCTGCAAAACACAACTGCCTTCGCAGAAATGCCTTCTTCAGCAAGTTAAAGCTCCTCCTCCTCCTCCAACTAAATTTCACCTGGGATATATAATTCAAAATTAAAATGTCTTTCTGAAGGATAGAGCTTTCCGAAGAGTTAAAAATGAAAGGCTGGTTATTTTCTGGCACCGAGGAGTGCTCACTGTGCCAGTTTGCAAAACAGCTGGAAATCCACACTTGGAAAAAATCAACCTGGAAAGCATGAGCTTGGTGACTAGAGGCATCTTCTCACTCAAAGGCAAATTCCATCTCACAAACGTGTCTCTTAACACACACGCATCGGGCAGAGGGAGCAGGAGGAGCTGGAATGGGTAGGAGGACAGTGCACTGGGCCGGGACTGGGTGCTGCTCAGCTAGAGAACTGATTGGGTTTACTTGCCTGTTGGAATTATCTCATCCCCATTTATGACCTGTAATTTAACACAGCGGAGATGTCACTTGCAATAGCAACCGGGCTAGTACTCTTTGCAGCTCCGCTGCTCCAAGGAGAGAGTTTGGCCAGACCTAGCCCCTGCTCGGTCCGGGAGGGCCAAGCGCCAGCCTCTGCAGCCACAGCGCCCACGAGGCGCTGCCCCGAGCAGGCAAAACCAGAACGTGCTCCCAGAACAAGGCTGTCCCTGCACATCAGAGCGGTATCGGGTGCCGCACCTGACCGCAAGGCAAAAGAGCAAATCCTGGAAAGCGTCTTGCGGTGATGATGTAACCACGCGCAAGAAGCCCAGGTTCCTGCTGCTTCCTAGCAGCCATTTAACTCTTCAAACAGAAGAGCCAGGTTCCAACTCTGCTCCATAAATCTCACATAAAAAAAGACCTTGTCTTTCCTAGCCACTGCTATATCCCTTTTGCCAAACGAATCACAGACTAAGAGAAATCTTCCAAGCGCGACTCAAAGGGATTGATTGCTGCAGAACCCAGCAAACGCTTGGGCTCCTCTGGTGCGTCTGTTCTGAACCTTTCATCAGTTTCCTCCTCTGCTCAGGTACCCGTGAGAGGGCAAGGACAACTGAGCTTCCCCCATGAACTGGTTGACGCCGAAGCAGTTAAGGTTTGCCGATGACCCTGCTTGCCCAAGCAGCTAACAGTGCTTCAGAAGAAAAAAGCATCAGATTAAAAGACTAATCGTTAATGCTACTGTTTTGCTACTGTTTTTTTCCAAGAATTTCCACTGCGGGTGATAAATCATTTGATCAAGTGTGATCAAGGACCATGCCTTTCCAGCCCCGAGGGTTTGAAGCTTTCACAAGCCAGCAGCAGCCCCCTCTGCCAGCTGGTGACACCGAGGGATCAGACCGGGCCCCTCTCCGCCTTGCTAGTCCATAACCTCACTGAGAGCCTACTGGCACAGCGAGGTAGCAAAGGGAAGGGCGAGTTTCTTATCCAGTCACAGTCTCTCATAATCTTCCCCTCCAAAAAACACTTCTAGTGAGTTTGCTCAGTGCCTGTTTCACCTTCTTGAGGCAGATGAAAAAGGCATCGCCTCCTTCAGAAACCAGGCTGCTGTTTGGATGAGCGGCCATTCCATTGGTGCGTAACAAGCAAGGTGCCCTGACTTTGCCTATCTCCAAAAAAGGGCCCAGCGTGTTCAACTTCTACTCCAGCTTCCACTTGCCATACTCCTTGATCAGATTGGAGGCTGCTGTACCGTTCCCTTGCCACCAAGAAAATAAAAAAGAAAAAATGCAATGCCTGCCTATGTTCTGTCCCCCAGCACTGCCCTCTCCCATTTTGCATGCAAGTTCTCACAGAAAGGATCTAATCTGGAGCTGCGTCTAGAAAGGGTGACAGTACACTGTTGTCTCCGTGTAGAACATCTTGCACACTAACTAGGAACTATATGTGGTGTAATTCCAGCAGGGTTTTCTTTTTATTCTGCAAGGCTAGGTAACAGAAGTGCCATGTTATTGTACACAAGTGATTTATTCAGATTAGATGGCACAGATCCAAAAATCCGGCTTTCATGAACAGTCTTTCTGAAGCACTGTGGGAAAATGGGCAGCGGCAGCAGGAAAACCAGAACTTCTATTCTATATATTCTATTCTATACAATCTGCTATAAATATGCTCCTAGTGTTACCGGGCTTTTAAAACCACAGCTTTTTTCTACTTTATATTTTGCCTACCAGTTTCACGTGAGCTCAAACATGTCTACTATTGCTGGAAAAAATGGCCAGGGTATGCCCTTTTGCGTTCACTTATGCCTGTATTCTAATACAGCTGTACCATCTTTAACAACGTCCAGCTGAGGCTTCCCCCCGCCCCACCAC
>NW_009260342.1:1550442-1568922 GCF_000687185.1 Egretta garzetta | reverse complement strand
ACAACTTTCTGAAATAACTTGGGTTATTCCTGGAACAGGTCACCTTCTTGTGATTACCTATTAAGGAAAGCTTACAGTTGGAACTACCGAAAAGCCCAGAAGCAGGAAAGATGTCCTCCAAATGCAAATTATCACAAACATAACAAGGCAGGCAGATATCAAACCAGTCCCAGGTTCTGTTGTACAAGCTTGGCTCTCTGGGATCAGCACAGACACAGAAGAAAAGCTGGAATGATCCCACACAATACACCCACATGCATTGCCCACTGGGTCCCACTTTCCACGGCTAACTTGGGTTGACCGAGGCAAGCACTGCAAGGTTTGTGGCAAACTGGGCATTTCTCCAGGGCCGACGTGGACGGTCAGATGGGGTGAAATGCCACGTGTGACATTATACAGGGCAACGCTCCATTGCAAGCATTCTCTTTTCTCGACTCAAACGTTCAAAGCCATGCTTTTAGCCTGCATAGCTGAGATGCATGCACATGGCGATTAAACTATGCTGGTATGAGGCACAGCTTTTCCAGACTTCCCAGGCCCACGCTCGGAACGATGTCCACACAATGCATCGCTATTCCTTTACCCCCTTGGGATCTCAAAGTAGGAAAGGTTTTGGAGAAGCAATCAGTCCTGTGATTTATTGTCAAGCTGTCTCAAAGCCTAGTGCCAGGCAGTACGGTCTTTATTAATTAACAAACCCAATTCTCTCCTGGAGGGCAGGAAGTCACATGTGCAACACCATGGGCCATTACTGGCTTGGGAGCTAGATAACAGTGCTGGGGCGGGAGGACAGGGGAAAATAATGGGTTCTACGCACAGAACACTTGGTTCTTGGAGATCCTGAGCTCCTTACCTGTGCATCAATTATCTTCTGCTTTGCATCGATGACAGCTTGCATCTCTGCGTGATCCTTCTTCAGCTCCTCTTCAACTGCCATGAGTCTGATGAGCAAGAAGAGGTACGAATTAGGACACTTCAATACTATTCCAGAGTGTTTCAGGTACTCTGGCCTGTTGGTTTGACTTCTCTGATTGCCCTGGCTCTGTGAGAGAAGAATTCTGCTGCACTCGGAAATGTTTATCTATCCATCTGGCTCTCCCAATTGTCTAACCTTGTTATTCTCAAATGGACATTGCCAAAAGTGCAACTGCTCTGAAAAACTACTGCCTGGAGTACAGATTCCACACAAGGCAAAAAGACCTGTTAGAAGTACAACAGAGAGCAGGGTAAAAAATTCCTAAATCTTTTCCTTCGCTCTCCTGGCAATCTGCGGCAAGTTTCCGTGCCCGCATCCCCATTTCATCACCTCTAAGGCAGGATGATGGCAACAGTCCAGAGATGTCAAGAAGCCCATGCAACTACCTTCTTTAGTGTCAAAGAGAAATGTGACACAGGGGAGGCTGCTCGTCCTGCACAGTCCCAAGCTTTCCAAAGCCTCACCTGCTGATGATGCTTTTCATCTGGCTGTCCTTCTCCTCCTGTTGCCTGCGCAGCCTCTCCTCACTGTCTTCCAGCCTAGACTTGTACTCCATCAGCAGCTTCTGCATTTGCTGCTCTTGCACCAGGAGCCGCCGCTCATACTCCTCCAGCCGGCGACTTGACACCTTCAGGCGCTCCTTCAGCTTGGCTATCTCTTGTTCATACTGCAGGTGGAAGGAAAGAAGGAAAGAATCAGATGCAAAGGAAAAAGGAGGAGATCAGATCATTATAATCTTCTACTGCTGTTCAGAGAAGGTCACTGTTTTTTTTAATGAAAAATAAATTGATAGAAGTAAAGGAAATGACAAGCAAACACAGACAAAGGGCACGTAGGCTCCCACTGAGCATTAAGCTATTCCTGCACTGTAGGATGTCATTCTGTAGCACAATTTAAGCTGTCAGAGGGCTCTGACCTGGCACCTCAGCCCTGACCTGTAACATCCCCAGTTACTCCAGACTCAAGCAGTTCCCAGACAGGAGCTGCTAATAGTTCTCAACTGCAAAAATGTCCCAGGGTGACCAAACTTACAAAATTGACCAGTATGGGACCCAAATCACTCATTTTTCAGGACCTAATCAAGGCATGAAACCACATGTGAAGACAGAGCAAATCATTCACTACAGAACAGAGTCCGTAAGTTTACTTCACTGAGGTTTTGTTCTTCTTACTGTCTCTGTGGACAATCACTTCTGCAACAGTGCAATGAATCTCAACATATTCCACTTTGGTTTGGGTTCACTCACCTTTCTCAGTAATCCTACGTTCCTGCCTCTGGGCCACTGAGTTCTCCTCCTCACTCCCTGCCTTCTCAAAATATCAAACCTCTTACTAAACTTCATCACCATAGCAGCATAGAGATGTAACTGTATATGGAAAAATGGTATCTACTCCTGAAAATAAATACACTTTTAAAAAAAAAAAAAAAGATCATGGATGTTTCTGTGTAGCCCAGAAACACTGTACTAGTGTTTCTAGGTGACAGGCATTTGCCTCAGGTGAAGCCCAAGAAAAAATTTGAATGCAACTACTGATGAAGATTGAATTGCATTTACAGAGCCTTGTACAATCACTTAGCATCTCCTAAGCTATACTCAGTTGGGTTAACAATCTTTTTTTTTTTTTAATGCAGTTTAATGATCACTAAAAAAATTTGCAAGCAGAGAAAAATGGCATCTATAGTGTTGTCATAAAAAATAATGACTTGAGCAGGATCTAATACACTTAGGCAGTGTGACTCACGATGCAATGTAAGTGCCAAATACCAGGCTGTAACGTACAAACTCTTGGCTGTGTCAGTTTGCACCCGTTTGACATGCTACAGCCCATACCTGGGTTCATCTGTGATATGGGACATTGTGTTGCAGATGTGTGTGACAGCATGTACAGCTGGAAGTTACACCAATCCAACCTGTGTTGGACAGCATGACTCTGGCACAGCAGCACCTGAAAGCCCTTCTGAACTCAGCTGCGGGGTGGGCAGGACTCGCCGTCAGTCCTCGAGTCGGCTGCATACAGGATAAAACCTACCTTCTCAGCATGCTTGACTTCATCTGGATTCTGCTCTGCGTCCTCCTCTACTTCTTCATACTGCCCGTTATTGAGAACCCACGCAGCCGTCCTTTCCACCGGTGACATCGTGGCAGAATCCACAGGTGACTGAACCTGGAGCACAGATACCTGTAAGCATTCTTCAGAGAAACTACACAGGAATCAGCTCTAAAATGCAGTTTATTTGGAGGAGAAAGATGACTGTGAATCTGTCAGTCTTGAAGGACCCCCAAAACCTCTCTTGCAGAGACACCTCATCCTTCCTTGACTTTGGACCCCACAGCATTTACCTGAGTCCCTCAAAAACCAACATACTTGAGAAATTTTTCTTCCTCGCTAAGTGAGCTTCTCTCTGGAAAAGTTCTTGCTTCCAAATCCTGTTCACATCCACCTTTCCCCTTTGCCAGATTTTCAGTAAGGCTTTCTCAACCTGTGATTTTTCTCACCAAGAAAACAGAGTGACGCAGCTTTGCTTGCAGCCTGCTCGGGTAAGACAGATTGGTTCCGTTGGAGTACTGAGGAGCTTAACTTGGGAGCAGCTTTCTCAGCCAGGCTGCAGACAGACCTTGCGATGGAGGATGGCTTGGATACCAGACAGCACAGCGGTACTTACAAGTGGCGAAGAGGTGTAACATTAGCACTGTAGCGCCTATCAGATTTAGATGGTCTATTGTAGCACATACAGCCAGACAAGGCTGTAAAGGGAAGTCAGGGCCAGCAGTGCTTACTGGAACTGTAGAACATCACCAGCGGCTACCCTCTTTAAGGGAATCCAAAAAGCAAGCCAAGAAAAGAAACAAGAAACTCCCCACCCGGTTGGGGGAAATACAGCTTGCTACAAATTCCAAGCAATTTTCATGGACAAAGACAAGTTTATAAGCACAGGAATTAGCATAATTACCCCTGAAAGAGCAACACTGTCTTAACTTTTTGAGAAATGTGGAAGATCAACTTCACCACCACAACCCCCCCCAACTGTGGCTTCTTTTTGTGCTCATTTCGGTATTGTGCCAAAGTGAAATGTGCTCCACGGCAGGGGGATTCTGAAGCCTTGGTTTCGACAAGGAGCTCTTTACGTGGGAATAGCAGCTTCTTTACGCGAGTCTGGCGAGGGATCTCGTCAACCTCCGTTTCTGTTTCTCTTGCTGAGGAGGGCAGAGCGGGCGAGTGCCGCACACGTCCTGCCGCCAGCTCTGGCCAGAGGATCTGCTCGTCCTGAGCAGCAACGAGGACTCCAGCACTGGAAGGAGCCTCAGCAAGGATGGGCATAAAGGCAAAGGAAAGGAGTAGGAATTAGGCAAAAATCCCTGGCTTCAGGCAGAGGCCTTTTCGCTAGAAGGAAGCCTTCACAGCAGAAAGGCTAACAGTCCCTTTCAAGTGCCATGTGTGTGACAGCCTGGCAAAGCTCCTTAATAAGATTTTTTTTTTTTTTGATGGCGTTTGCTGTGAGGCAGCCATGGCAAGGGAGACTACGAACTACGTACAGCTCTGCCACCAGGAATTAGGAACAGCTATGGGTGAGCAGTGTCACCGTTCACTGGAGGACTGAGATAGCAGAGGGGCGACTATCAACTTCATCACCAGCCTTGTAACAGACTGCTGCCAAGCAACTTTGCAAGCTGTAGGACAGAACATGTTCAGCAACCAAACTCAGAAAACCTACAAAGACCAAGCGGATGGCGAGCACTTCACACGCTAACGGGTTATGAGTTATACTCTAATGAAAAGGGGGGGAAAAAAAGAAAAAGCCTGCTAGTAACATGTATTAATTCCCCTCTTTGCCTCTCTTCCAGAGGAACACACTGACATTTCTGTTCCCACCTACCTACTAAATGGAAATGGAAGGCAAAAAGTGACCTCTCCCAGCAGACAAAGGGCCTAGCTCTATATTCAGAAACAAATGGGACTTGTAGAGAACAGAGTCTAATAATTATAACGCCCACAAAGCATGCCTAAAGAGTACATGCCCAGAAAGAACATGCCCAACTTCTCTTTTCTCTTTTTCTTTTTTAAATAAGAACAGAATTCCACAACACGATTTGCAATTAAAAGGACGCAATGGAATTTGCCTCAAAAAAAATGTTGGCCACTCGATTTGGCACACTTCAAGACATTTCTCAAGGGTGTGGGGAAGGAAAGAACAAATTGATTTCTCTGAATAAAGTACGAGCAAGTACTCTAATGAATCCAGAGAAAACAATTAGCATGGAAAGTGGAGTGGAAAAATAAGTAGATGCACATCGCCTGCAAGAGGGGGTAGGAGACTTCCCTGAAGCCAGTCGTAGTCGCAGGCATCCATGAAACTGAACGTAAAAAGTAACCGGAGAAGAGGGAAGTCTGAGATGTCACTTGGATGCTAAACAAGCAAAGGTTTTACTTGGGCGCAGTTGGGTAATCAGCAATGTAAGACAAGAAGAGGCAGGGGTTTGCAAACAGCTAACTGAATATTTCTTGTAATACACACAGGGCAGAAGCCACCTGTGTAAGGTGTACGCACAAAGACTGGAGTCGAAACACCCTTACTTTCTCCTCCTTATCCTAACACCTTCTGAGTAAAGCTGCCTTTGCGTATTTGTGTAGGCACTCTCCGTAACAAGCCCTGAGGAAAGGTACCAGCTCCCCGGGGGGTTTTGGCTAGGACATGGCACAGAACCGTACAGTAAAACCCCACAGATCATACAATACAAGTTCACACCAGACGCCTGAGAACTGCAAAGGGAGTTTATCCTTCAAATTTATCCCCGTTACTGGCCTAAAGATTTCCTACCACCTCTGCACTAGGCTTAGTTGTATTCAATATATTTTACTTATCAACCCCTCTATGCCCAAATGTAAATCACACGCTCCAAAGGAGGACACAAGCATATGCACTTCAAATAATATGCAATTACTTTTTTTGGTATTACTAACTTGGCATAATAGCCTTTGCTTTGTGATTCAGTGTTTCTGATCTCCTTGTACTTTAATGAACTGGAGGTATCAAAGTAGTTTTGAAGCCCTGATTGCTCCTGGGTTCCCAGGCATCATCCAGATTTTTCCTCCTTTCGACTGTAACATTCATGAGTTTGCCAAGCAGCAGGGATACCAGTAAGACCTTTGGCAGAGCAGGAGCTCACACTGGCAACTAAATTCTTCTGCCAGCTTTACCCTAAAAGCCAAAAAGCCTTCCCCCTGCATAACTGTGCCTTCACCAGAGCTTCTGCCAACAGGGCTACGGCAGCAAGGAGGACCACAACCTCCTGCACCTTGCGGATGTAGCTTCCCCAGCAGCTTGGTGCAGTCTCAACCTCAGTGGCTGCAACTTTCTGGAGAGCAAGTCCTCACTGGTGCCTGTGTGCAGAGCAGCATCCTTTCTAGAAGGTCGTGTGGAGAGCAGGAGCTTAAAAAATTTCCTTCAATACTAGGTAAGATAAATTAAACATGAGTATGTTTACCCTCACAGTGACCACAGAAGAAAACACTTAACCCCAAGGAATAGCACACGTGTTGCCTTCAAGAGCCTTACCCTGCCCAGCTGATAAGTCTGTATGCACTAATATGAGATTCTGAAAAACGACCACCTTCCCTCTGGCCTGCAGATAGAGACATCTTCTACCTTCGCTGTAGTGCCAAGCATTTAAATACCTTTCTCTTTAACATCAAACTGATTTTCATATGCAGCAAATTCCAACAGGATTTTTTTTTTTTTAAGGTAAAGGAATGTTGGCTTTTTGACAGGACAGTCTTGATTTACAGTCGCCTATAAACAACTGATAAAGTGCATTAGGAGTTGGTACGTATAAGCACCCCTCTCCAGAAAGTGTTTGCATTATTCATAGTTTGGGATGATTAATGAAAAAGCAGTATTTATTTGGGGACCAGCAACAGATTGTTGCATGATGGTGAACTATAGATTTCTCCACACTTAGGACAGCTGTACACACTTATTATTTTAGCAGCAGTTTATTCTATGATATTTTATCTTTGTTTATTGCTCTGTTTTTAGGTAGCTATGCTTTTAAATCAGCACCACAGGGCAAATGCATTCTCATTTGACAATCTTAACTACAATTTGGAACACAGCTTCTCTTTTTTTTTTATTCAGGGAAATTTTCAAGTTTTGTTTCTTTCAGCAGGCTTGCTGCTACCTTAGAGAACGCAAAACATTTTTTTTTAAATTTAGTACAAAAGCATCCAAAAATAATAGGTAAGCTAGGCTTGCCAAGCTTGTAAGGGTAACAAGCACGACTATTTCTTACACTTACTACTGGCCACTCGCTTAAGTGCCAGCACTCTTGATTCGACACAGTTCAACCTGAAGGTCAAAAAGCTCTGAAGGTGAATGCAGCAATCGGCTAAACATCAAAGCAGAAAGCACCTGGAAAAAGGCTTTCCTTACCTGCTGTGTTTGTTGCCTCTGAATTGCCCTCACCTTTGGGACAGGGCTCTCTCTAGAGGAGGAGGACTGCTGCCGGGACCGGCTCCCATTCTGAATGGGTTCAGTCACCATGGCCCCCGACACTCCCGACATGCTGCCCGTGCTCCGCAAGGAAGCGCTGTGTGGCAAGGACTGCGGTGCTTTGGCCCTGGCACCCAGCCCGGCTTGGTCCATTTTGCGGATCTGTGCTTGGCTGCTGCTGTTCTGGCGGGGCAGCGCGATGGGGACGTGCTTGTCTGGGACTGTGTGGCGCCGGGAGAAGTCCTCACTCTGCGTGCTGCGCTTGGTGAAGTCCTCCATGCTGCTGTTGCTGGGTCCGCTAAGTTTGAAGTCTTCGCTGTTGCTTCGGCTCCGAGAACTGGCAGTGCTCAGGTTCTCCAGGCTGGAGTCCACAGAGGCCTTCGGCATTGGCGGGGTTGGGTTGTTGAGATGGTAAACTGGGTTCTGGAACGACAGAGGCTGGAGGCTGCCCTGTTGGTTCAAAGCCGGGTGCAGAGGCCTTCTCACCTGGGGAGCGCTCTGGGGCGTGCTCTGAGTTTCCCACAGCTGTTTGATGTTCGCCACCTGTGCGATAGAGAGCTGGCTGCCGGCCAAGCGCAAAGGCACATCGTGCATGATAGAAGCATGGTCACTGTGAGCCGTGTGAGGATCCTGCAGGTCCATGAGAGAGATGCTACGTCCATTGGGCAAGACACTTTCCCTTTCATCCTTATCCGAGTAAGTCATGCTCTGGGTGCTGAACCAACAGTAAGGTCTTGCCCCTGAAATATCCATCTACGTTTTCTTGGGTTGGAGACTTCAGCTTATGCAAGTCACTGTGGAGTGGAAAGGAATTTGGTTAATTTTTAAGCAGCCAAGAGATCTGTCCCAGAGAAGTCTTTCTACCTCATTTAACCTCCTCCCCTCATACGAAAGCTTCAAGGAACTAGATTTCCTTTTATGAGCTCTTTGCGTTCAAGTCAGAACACACTCTTCCTTAATTACCACTTATCTTTGAGAATTACGTTTGATTCAAGAAATGCTTCGTCTTTATTTTTCCACAGGTGAAATGCAAACCATTCCCACCAAATCCTTCCCCCTTAAACACTTCTGTCTCCGGCGAGACTTCAGAGCAGTTCAGATCCCATTTAACTCTTTGCCAGAGCTGTGTATTGTGGGCGCCTGAAGACTGAACAGGAGTTGTGCCAAGGATCCTGCAGGTCCAGACGTAAGCTCAGAGGGCAGGGGCTTCCACATGACCAAACTGGCCCTCATACCTGACAGTGCAGAAACTACTCTGAGACCCCAGTATCCAAGCTCTTTGGCAGTTCTGCTGTGTCACAGCTTTTTGCTTCAGATTAACAGCTATTACAGTGTGAGAAATGCTGCACCAAACAGAAGAGGGACTGTTTTTTGCTATTCCACCAGTAACAAGTTCCACCTACAGCCCAGTTTTTCCATTAGCAGTAAATAAGCGGCACGGTCACCAGAAGGAAACATTATGGCTGACTACGCATCTGGCCACTCAGACTGGCAGTAAATTGCAAAACTGTTTTTTAGCAGCTGAAGCCATTGACTCCTAGAGACACGCTGGAGTCCTGGGTAAGTCAAAAGCTTCAGGTCTCCAGGGCCACCTCGTGCACCCTCTTACTAGGACTGTGTGTTCTCTGTGACGGAGGCCCAAGCTCCCCACTCTGACAGCTGGCCTGGGCAGACAGCTCAGGTGATGAAGCACTCAACCCTGAACAGGCTTAACCAACCCCCTTACCCACATCTTCCCTTGAGCTCTGGCTGTTACGTACCCATCAGTGGGGTCCTCAAAAATCTTCTGAAGCCCTGAGGAGAGACTGCCACTGACATTTGGACTAGAGCTGTGCTCAGTGAAACGCCTCAGCTGCTGCTGTATCGGTGTAGGGTTGGTCATTGATTTGGTGATATCAGCAAGAATACGAGGAAGAGGTCCCAGTTTTGCCACGGTCGCCTGTAGGAAGGAATTTTCACCCTAATTGGACAACAAGCACCGCGACATCCGCCAGTTTTTTTGATAACGATGCACAGAGGCGGAAGGGTGGAGGTGGAAGGAAGGAGGGTGGGTGGTTGTGTGCGGGTGTGCCAGGACCGTAATGCAGTGTTACGGAGCAGCGTAACCACGGCGACGAGATGGATGGAGGAGACGAAACGGGGTGCAGCAGACATTGAGGAAAGAAAAGGAAATAGAAAAGAAATTAGGATTGACCCCCAAAAATAAAAATCATGCTCAATAAAACAAAACTATTGCCATTCCAATGCAAAACTATCATGCAAAGCAAACTAAGTCCAGGATGGGTGAGGTCAAAGTGAAAACTATGGTATCTACTCATTAAAGGGCATTCAAAGACTACAGATTCAGCTAGTGGGGGGGAACTTTCCAGGCAAAGGGTGTCATGTGGTAAAGGAAATGCATGCCAACAGACAAGGGGATGCGGCATTCAGGGGGATCATGAAAGAATCGCAAGGGTTGAGGGGGTTGGGGAAAGGGAAGGTTTTCATTTCGTAAGCCTTTCACTTTTGGCACTGGCGCACTGATGCCATCTTCTGTAGCGCCCCGTTACCAAAATCTAAGGTGTTTTTCCCCACTTAAAAGTGAAAAATAACTGCATGAAGACATCAACGATCCCAACATTATCACACCAGCTTGGGATTAAAAGTGTAGCTGCTTGTTCATTTATGCATTAGCTCAGTGTTGGTCAGGCCTAGGGTAAGAGCAGCTGACCTTCCAGCAAGGAAGGCTGCTCGTTCAGGCTCTTTATTTTTCTCCCCTCTTTGGGTCACTGCTGGTTATAACATCTACAGGGCATCTTCAGCTTCTTGGGGCTGCAGGAAGAAGGTGAAAGTGCTGGAGGTTTATAATAAAAGTAAAACTCTGCTACAAAGATAATGTTCTTTTCAAAGATATCCTTATTGTTCTTGTAAGCAGGTATTCAGTCAGTCTGGATCCAGAGAAAGGTCTCTGTACACTTTTGTATAGCACCACTTCTTTGTCTATTAAAATCTCTGAGGTGACTTCTCTCATAATTTCCCCGTCATTACCTACAGTAAACCAGTATTGCAATATAACTTTACCCCTTAGTTCTCTTTTTTGCAAACCACTATACCAGCTCCCAAGGGCCTGTTAGGATAGATCCATGCATCTAGCCTACAGAAAGAGCAAAGCAGAGCTGCTTTGATGGTTTGTCCAGGTCTGGCTCCTCCCTTTCCTCGCTGCCCAAGACAATTACCGCCCTTGCATTCAGAGAGCAGCTCACAGTGACTAACAGCAAGTCCAAAGATCCATTTGCGGAGCTGGGTTTCTTTTGACCTAATGCCTGACCAGCTGGAGGGAGATGGCAGCCTTCCCTGTGCTGGGGGGTTTACCCCAATTTGTAGAAATGGAGGATCCAGTCTTTTGAGTGCTCACTTTGCCTGTTTTCCTGAGGCTGCTGAACTGCCTTTATAGCTGACTTTGCTGCCTGTGACATTTTGAGTGCACACTGTGTGCATGTATGAGGGAAATAGAAAAACAAGATCATAAATTGTTATCAAACTAAGATTAACCAAGATTAATGTATATTGCCTTTTTGAGTCAAGGATATTTCAATTTACTCTGATGCAACAAGCTCTGTTTTCTGTTTTAAATAATGTACCTTGAGAAAACAGACACCCAACAAATAACTATTGTGGCAAACCTTAATGCAATAAAAATATTAAGAGTGCATTGCAATTCACCTCACCTCTCCAGTTTCAAAAGAAATATAAATGGAAGACGGACAAAATAACACACCTCTAAAAGTTGAAATATGGAACAGTTTCAAGCACTTGCAAAAAAAAGAATGACTCACAGCTCAGCTTTTCTGGGTCTTATCAACTACTTTTGCTATCAAGGTTTTAATGATTTTGGATCCTGCAAAGCCACATAGCTAAGGAAGAGCAAACTACTGCCCTTTCTCCTTCAATAGCTGAACAGAAGTAATGCTTATTGCTGGCGATGCCTGTTGCGATCAGCAGAACAGAATCTGGACAGCGTATCTGACCCCAGCACAATACGTGGCAGAAAGCATCTTGCTTTTGTTACAGGATAAAACTGAGAATTGATCCAGGTTTTTACATGGCATCCTCTTGTATACTAAAAACTAATCCAAAGACTACAGAAATGAGAACATCTTGGCACACTTTGGATCGGGTCTTTAATGAGTACAGGTTCTGCCTGGCCAACACATCGCTCCATCGGAGCGGGGCAGGGCCGGGCCTGGTGTGCAGCAAAGCACCTCCATTAGCATCAAAAAGGGCACTCCAACATTTTCATTTTCTGTCCAAACACCCTCCCTTTTTTCCAGCTCGCTCATGAGAAAGGACCGGCTGCTCAGGGAATTCCAGGTCTACTTTTAAGCGCTGCCCTCTCTGCCATTTAACACTGGTCCTGACTTTAAGGCTCTGCAAGATGTTTGTGCTACTGCTGAAGCCCAACCACTCCAGCCCCGATCTGCAATCACGGAAAGAACGATTGTGAAATACCACTCTCAAACATTCCTCTCAAAAGCTGTTGAGTAAGTTCTCCCCAGAGCAGGCTTCAGCTGCTCCCTTGATGTTTCCTAGTGTTTACTGTTGCTACGATACAATCGCCGGATTCACCCTCCTGGGCCTCCAGCCTGCTTTTACCTTATCAAGTTGGGACACAACCTCCCATAAGAGGGAATGCAAAACTGAGAGCTCTCTGCCCAGGTCGATGTAGCCCTCAAATCCAGGCATGTTTGAGATGGTATCTGGATTAGAGATCTCCAGGAGAAAACGCTTCATTCCTCCCCACTCATGTTCCAAAAAGTCATTCATGAAGGCCATATACTCTTCCTTATTACCAAACCTGCAAGAAAGGGGAGGGGGGGAAACCCAGTCAATAACTTCCACACAAAATACAGAGTACAAGTGCTTACAGACAGTTACTTAAATGCTTAACTTTAGACCCGCCTTTCTGAAGATTTGGTTTGGAAGGAAAAAAAAAAAAAAAAAGGACAATTTTTTTTTAAGAGATTCACTGCTTTCTTGGAGTTATTTAAATACTAGTAATTCACTGTTCGTATTATGATCAAGGATCAAGACATCTCTCCCCCCTCCCTCCCACAGATACCCTTTCTCTTCCCCCCAGGACCTTTGTATCATTCAGCTGGGAATTCTGGAGGAAGAAAGGAAGAAAATCACGATCCTTGGTGGGAACAGGCTTTTTTTCTTTTGAAATAGCGTACACACTGACATGCTAATGCGTGGCTCTTCTTGGTTTTATACTGTGTCCCCTCTACCGAATTCAACACAGCTCAAATCTGCATGTGAAAAGGACAATTGCTGAGGTGTCTCAAGGGGAACTGCGTTCACATATAAGTGAGAAGTTCCCTCCTTTTCTAAAGCTGACTTCAGTGTGACAGAGAATCAGCTGCCTGCAAACACCACTACCAAGCCAGGCTCGCCTTGCTCCATAGTAACCTGCAGCGACTTGCACCCTAGAGGCACAGGTTTCAGTTTTCAGTTGCCACCACCTACTTAGCAAAATTGGCGAGATTCTGAATGACTTTAGCAATAAGCGTGAGTGTGCGAGATGTCCGGTCATCAGGGTACTCCTGCATGAGGCTGAAGAGGCTGGGGGACATGATAGCAGGGCACAGGAAGCGGAGGAAGAGGGAGGCACTGATCAGGCGTTCACTGATGTCCTGCTTGCCCCTGCTCAGGCACTGCTGCTTCCAAGATGCAAATACCTCCTTCAGCTCACGAGGGAACACGCTGAAAAACAATAAACCGGGAAATCAAAATCGCGTAGGCAGCGAGATGCAACAAGTTGAATGGGTGACCAATCACCTGAAGTAATTATCTGTGAGAAAACATCATCGGCTCTTTTTTCATTTTTCCTTTTCCCTCTCTAGGCTGGGAAATGTCATTAGGTGTCTATTCTTAGATCCCCATTTAATCTGCTGATACTTAAGGAGTCTTTAAAGCATCCCTTGTTCATATCTGTTAAGTGGAGCCATTTTCAGACACACCGATTTGCAAGCTAAGAACTACTTATCCATTGTTACCCTGGAGCGAACAGGGTGTCAGAATATTAAAAACAAACTGAACCAAGCTGAACTCATCTCCACAACTGAAATTTTTATTTTGCCTGTTGAGTGCTCTCAAAATTTCATATGTGCTTCGTCCTGAAGTAGAAAGGCTGTTCTTCTTCCACTAGTACTCAGAAACAGAGATTAATAGAAATCTCTCTGCCAATGTGTCCTCCCCATGATCTCCTGTTCAATTCTACAGATCTAAAGGGCCTGAAAGTTTTCTATACACATCAAAACTTTCAGTTTATCAATCCAAGTTTAAGCTAAGCTGTTACCTTCTCTATTCCCTCCTTATTCAGTCACAGCTCAGTATGTGTTCCCTTGGCAGCGTATTTCAGCAAAAGCTCCTGTCAGGTATGGTGTGTGGGACTGGAACGCCTCAATTTGGGCACAAGTTCCACCTGCAATATGGTGTCACATGTAGGAAGGTAGCGAGGAAAGGAAATGAAGGCAGTCTCAGAAGATAGATGGGTCTATGCCATTTCCCTGTACAACTGCTGCTTTCTCATCTTCAGAGGAGGAATGGGCACCCTCTAAGCAAATGACCTAATCAGGGAGGAAGGGGAAGGGAGATGCCTCACCAGTAAGAATTGATAATCTTGCAGAAGGCCAGCTCACAACACATTTTCAGGTTGCTCTGATGATCTGTTAGTTCACTGGATGAACATTTGCTGGGATCCACTTCACAGTTTTCATCTGACTCATACAAAGCCTTGATAAACTCCCCTGGACAAAGGCAAGAGGATGACAAACCAGGGTAGTTACATGAAAAGCCTCCTTGACACATCTTTAAATCCTGCTTACGGCAACTGCCTTTTCTGCGCCCTGGGTCTGCAATACAGCCTCCAGACACCAGATGTTGGGGACACGACTCCTCCCAGCTCCGTGCCGGATCAGACGGCTGGTGCTCTGACGCCTCAGCCTCCTGCGCCCTCACCACCCCCAGATACAGGTGCAAAACAGCATGGCTTTGCTCACAAACCCCACAGACACTTCACTTACAGCCTGAAGAATAGGATTCCACTTTGCATTCAACTTGTATTATCAACCATAAAATGATCCACAGTCTTAGAAATGAAGCTGTGCCATTTGTCCTCAAGATCTTCCCAGGAAATGCACTTGACAATGCTGTTTATTATTTCTAAATTTACCATTTTAAAAAATTTTTTAAAATGTCACCTTGCTCTTGGATAAGAGTAATACCTGAGTGCTAGCTAGAGACTGCTAATTTTCTCAGCCTCTTTTATCAACACCTTACAACATTTTTATAGCCTGCATGTTCAAAAATCCGTTGTATTTCTGTCATCCTTCTCTTAGGGCATCACAACAGAAACTGGCCACACAGAAAAACAGATAAAGTTTCCTTTGTTTGACATATTGGAACAAGCTACTTACTAATTTTCCTCCTGTATATGCTAGTACACCAAGTGATTTTTCAACTGTTGTTGTTCACTAGGAAAAACTCTTTATTCGCTCATTTAATGATTCAATGTCTTTTAAGTTCACCTCCTCAGATCATCTTGCTGGCTCTGAGCTAACACCACAAGGCTTGTTTGTGCAAAAGGCTTTTGTTTTTTTGTCTTTGTTTTCATAAAAACCCTTAAACACCTCCCAGCTTCCCTCCCTGAATCTCCAGTCAGCAGTGTTCTTGCAAGCAAAGCAGGCAGCATATTTTCTTAAGCTTTTTTGTTGTTGTTGTTGGGGTCCAAACCATTTCTGCTGAGGGCACCTAGATCACTTATTTGCAAAACTCTCAGCATCGCTTCTGTTGAGTCAATTCTGTTTTAACTGTTGTTTATTTGATTTCCCCCCCACCACCCCTCCTTAAACACATTTGAAACTTACTCTTTGTGGTCCACAAGAGCCTGCCTTAATCATATATTTAAGATGCTCTTACAGATGTATTAAATAGCTAACACCAAGCATAATGTTGTTAATCCTTTCAAAGAACATGGCATCTGAGCAAAATGACATTTAAAACTTGACAAAGAATTAGATGGGTATATTGTCATGAGCAACCTTGCCCTGAGCTACAGACAAGCTGGATGACCTTAGGGGGATTTTCCATCTCTCACATCTATGATTTACAACCTTATCACTCAGCACCAATGCTCTAAATGATGTATTAGAAGTCATTAATTTTACAATATTTTTATGTAATTACTGCACATTAAGGGGCTTGCAGTCAAATGTAATATACTGGTCCCACAGCTGATCGTTCAGTCTGCTGAAAACCCTAGCACAAAGTAATAGCCTGCTCATTTCTCCATACTAGGCGAGAGCCTAGCACTGTGACTTACGCTCAGCAGTTCCACCCATGAGAATAAGACTACCAGAACAGGCTCATTACACTTAAGAAATGACCAAAAGGCGTATAATCACAGACCTGACTATACTGACCCTTGGAGCACTAATTTAGGCAGCTGTCTCCTTGATGACTTGCCAGTGTCTGGGATTGCTAAGGACAAGCGAGACTGCTGGGAAAGCAAACTGCCTTGTGTTGTGTGTGTGTGTGTGTGAAAGGATGTGGTGTGGGACTTGGCTTTGGTCTGATCTTGCTTCTCTTGTATCAATTTCCAAAGCTTTCTTCATCCAAGAAACAGCAGGGGGATGGGTGGCTCATTGTGCAACCTTGGGTAAGAAAGATTGTGTGGAGTTGGTAAAAGCCAACTGTAGCGAGGCTGTGAGTTTCTTCGGAAGAGAGCATGCACATTTTGGTCCTCTTTATTGCAATTCTAGTTGCGTGGCCAGTAATTCCCAGGACAGTGGCTTATGAGTAGAGCAGAACCTTTTGGTGGAGAGGGGGCAATAACACAGTTATCAGAATTCACCCTGGCATGTAACCATAGACATTAAGACCCCACCAGGGGAATGGAATAGGACATCACAGGTTAGCCAGGGAGTTTTAACGAGACAGTGAATAAAGAGCATTTTGGATAAAGGGAGGCAGGAGGCTCCCTAGACAGTCTGCATCTTGATCTCCCGCCCTGTGCTGGTCAGTAGCCCTGTGGCCCCACTCCCTCCACCCATGTTTGTCTAAGGATTTTTGCTGGGGCAAGGTACCAGTTTAAAAGGTTAACAAGGTACCAGTTTAAAAGGTTAACATAAATGTTTATGAATTAATTGCTCCGTGGCAAAGGTAAGGGCTGAGCAAGTCCAAGGGTCACTCTGGAACATGCCAGCATTTGCAATAGGTGCAGCTGAAGCACCTGGAAGTGAGTTTTCTTGTACTATCTGCATTCAGCCCAAATGCTAGGGTGGGCATCTCACACTTAACACTTGTTAACACCATAGCGAACATTTGCTGTTAACTGCAAGGGCAAGTGACTGACTGGAGACGCCCCAGCAATATGCACTTGCGGATAAGAACTTGGGTTGTCAACCAGATACCCCTGAGTATATCTAACCCCCTAGGTGGTGGCACTTTGGCTTGAAGTGTTTTCAGAAGCTTCTTTAAGTAAAAGGAGATGAGTGAAATATATGCTTCACATTCACAACCCGTTCTGAAATCTCCACCTAACTGTATTGCCATGACACAAGGTATCGCTCTCAATTTCCTCTGTTAAACTTTGTGTCAAAATCCCTTTTTAAAGCCTGTTTGTTTATCAGACGGAACAATGACCATTGCCCACAAATCAATTCCAGTATTATACCTCTTTATCACAACTACAGACACAAAAGAAGGTTACCCACAAAAACATAATGCGGTGATACAAACTTTAAGAGGGACTCCGCTATATCAAGTCAAGTTTGCCTTTCCTTGCATGCTACTCCTGCAGGCAACCATAGAGCATCTTCCTCTGTGTGGAGGAAGGGCATCAAGAATAAGAAAGCATGTAGTTTGCTAGACCAGGGCTCTGTGCTGAGGCAGTTCCTTCCCATCCCACATTCCTAGGCATGAGAGGTTTCAGTCATGTTGCAGATGGCTCAGGGTTAGCCCTTGCAATGCAAACAGGCGACAGGCAGGCACTTTCTTACCTAGTGCATCGTGAAGATACTTCTGCCCTACCAACTTTAGGTATTCCTCAATAGCTTTGGTAGCAAGTGTGTTCTCCCTGAAGATCAAGACATCATGCTCCCCACAACGATCTACCTCAGACATCACCAAATCCGTCAAGAAGTCCTGAAGAAAAAGGTCAAATGGCAAGAGGTTATTTTAACCAGACTCAGTCACGCCAGGCTAACTGCAGAAGCCAAGAAGGAAGGATAAACAGAGGAGCCAGAGGATTACTGAAATAATTGCCCAGCTTGGGACAAGGGGTGCAGATGCTACATGTAGTATGGGCCAAGAAAATAACTAGGGATCCTCTTGGGTTTATTGTATTATAGAACACAAATTATAAAGGGAGAAGCAAAAGTCTCTAAAAGAAAACTTTTACAGCCAAGCTTGTGTTTCAGTTTAGAACCTGAACAGAACAGAAACCCTCACCAGTTTGTTTACCAGTGGGTTTGTCTGCTGAAAGAAACAGTTACATTTACCTTTTAATACTGAATATTACATATAAACATGGATTTAGAAATCCAAGATGGAAGTTAGGCACAAGTTCTTACAGCCTGGTGAAATTTAAAGTAAGAAGAATGGCTTATATCAATTAAATTCACAAACCAAATGTGGTTCAGGATTCCAGAAAAAAGTTAACATACTTGCTGTGGATCTATATGGCTTAACTTGAACTTTATTCAAAAGCCCAGGCAGGAATTATCAGCAAGTCTTGCTACAGTGAATAACCTCTTGATATAGGGTCTAATTCTACAGTAATACTTATTTCCTGAAGTGATAACTTGATGTGAGTCAAGAACACTCAGCATTTCACAAGAAATACTCAGTATTTTGCAAGATCCAATTTCAGCCACTGTAAAGTTCTCCAGCAGAGGAAGCATATTTCTCCTTTTTTTTTTTTTTTTTTTTTAAAAAAAAAAAAAACCCAAAAAAAACCCTTTCCAAAAAAAAA
>NW_009260342.1:1546459-1550420 GCF_000687185.1 Egretta garzetta | reverse complement strand
TTTTTTTTAAAAAAAAAACAAACCAAAAACAAACCTGTTCCAAAAAAAAAGAACCCATAAAAACAAAAAATAAAACACCACCCTGGATTAGGGCTGAGTGATAACTGTGACTTGCTGGTTCTTCTGCAAACAGCAATGTCCTCCAAACAGTTCAAGGAGTGCTGTAGTAAGGTTTCATAACCCCATTAACTACAGAAGCCGTAATGCACTGCTAGCATATGCGTGTAAAATATGCAGAACAAATTATAGATGATAAATATAGATCAAAAATACATTTAGAACTATTGGTTTTCAATGCATTATTTTGGTTTCTTTTCAGCAAAATCTGAGAGAATTATTTTCACCTGACACAAACTGGGAACATCCAGCTGCATCACCACCAACATAGCGTGACCTGGAAACATACCCTTTTTGCAGCATTAGGTTACGGCAGCCTAAGCCGCTCGATGCTTCCAGTAAACAGAGGTTCAAGCGTTCAGGCACTAGGAAGGCAAAGTTATAACACTAATTTATCTACCTGTTGCAGCTAGCACTGCAGGAATCCAGTCCGCTTTCCAGCAGGTTTTCAACACAATCCTACAGGAGCTATCCCAGCTACCAGGTTCTCTTGATCAGACAAAGAACTTGGTAAGGAACAAGTTCCTATCACACACTGTCACAGAGCACCAGCCTTTCAGAGTCATACATCAAGGGGAGAACAGTGGAGAGTGGCATATGATTATACAAACATTAAAGGACCTTTTTGGAGCAGTTAAATGAGGCTGCCCCTTGGATGTTGCTTATGGCCATCCTTCCACATCTCCAACCCTCTAACTTGTGTTTGGTCATGCTTAACTTGCTCTAGGTGGCGTTACTGAAAGAAGCTGGCTACAGCTTGGTACTACTCACACACCTACTTGGCAGGCAGCATCCAGATAAATCAACGCTTGTTAATGCTTCTCAGAATTTCCCGAGACCTACAGGATATTCTTTCACAATCTATTTGAAGAAACCGAGGCTTGCTCCCATTGCTGCCTCACAGAGAACCATCAGTGTGCACCCAGAAGTCCTAATAACATCCTTGGGGCAGGTGGGATCACCATTAACTGAGTATAGATTCTCCAAATGGCTGTTCAAACGCTGACCAAATCAATGTCAGCATTGATTAGCTGACTTAGCACTGAATCAACAATGGCACGCTCACTGTATCAGAGACTTATTTATAGAAGTAATTCTCCGGTTTACTATTCTCCTGCTTACTTATTTCTTATCCTGTACCATGATTTTAGAAATACAGAAAAGGCTCTTGAACACTCAAGTATAGGCCCTAACTTTTCAGAATAACATGAAGTTATGTAGTCCTCCCGCTTATACTTTGTACACAGAGTCTTTAGTCTTTATATCAAGTCTTAATCACTGTTGGTATCGTGCCTATCTACATGCCTTCCTGGTAGATGCAATTGCCCAAGTCTTTTCAAATACTTTTGAGACCCTTGTCTTAGCCTCACCCTAACAGGCACCTTCTGCTGTTGCTTATGGTCATGCCAGCCCAGGCTTCCTACTTTCTAGCTTCACCTATAAGCAGCGAGAGGGAACCGTTTTGACAGGAGATGCCTGTTCTTACCTTAGCTCTCCCAGTGCTCTGAAGAATGTGCACCAAAGCACAAGCCATCTCTTCCTTATTC
Source organism: Egretta garzetta (assembly GCF_000687185.1). Taxonomy (NCBI): domain Eukaryota; kingdom Metazoa; phylum Chordata; class Aves; order Pelecaniformes; family Ardeidae; genus Egretta; species Egretta garzetta. The sequence goes on along the minus strand of NW_009260342.1, from coordinate 1,548,756 downwards.
CTTACACTGATGACAGGTTCCAGCACAGAGCACAGCATAGTGTAGTTGCTGGTAACAAACTCTGCAAATTCTTTGTATTGCTCCATGGGCAAGATGGTGATGGTCTGATAACGGGACTTTATCCGAATGGAAGGTCCCCCTGATTTCCCTTTGTTGGGTGTAGGTGTGCTGACTGGGTACCATTTTTCCACAAACTGGCGACCGGTTACACTGGCCATGGGAATGTTGACCAGGCCTACGTAATTGTTCTTGTCCTTTTTCTTCTTCTTCTCCACATCCTTGTAGATGTGAACTGTGATGCTGTGAAGAGGTGGGAGACCGTAGAACTCAAAGTGCTCTCCCCAGAAAATGTTGTCCGCTTTTGTTTTGCTGGTGGTGCGGGCAAAGAGAGTGTCATCAAGGCACAGCTCACAGAAGTATTTCTTCTTGGGGGCCAGGTCCTTTGCCTCAATGATCCAGAGACGGAGCACATTTTCAGCCCGACGGCAGTTGTCCTGTGCAGAAGAAAGAGCTCAGCTTTGATTCAGAATCCCTAAAAACTGAACATTTTGTCTTCTAAAGCAGCAGCAAAGGGCTGCCTCTTTTGCGTCCAAGGCAGGGACAGGATCAGAATTCAGCATCAGATTCTCTGATCTTCAGAATCAGAATCTCTAGAAAATTGGCTATTTTCTAAAGTAGAGGCAAGGGGCTGTCTTTTGTATGCCAAAGGTGGGGACTAGAACATTCTTCTTCTCAAAAAGCTGTATTTGAAATGGTTTGGAAAACAAACACTCTGCACAGGAGCCCCTCAAAAGCCGCTAGGCTGGCATGGCATTGTTTACTCTTGTGAATAACTCCAAGAGCACTGTTAGCCTCTCCCTTGAAGGTGGTATGTTAACTATGGAGATGACTTACCAGATATTTCCAGCTGATCAGTAATTCGACCCCCCTTCTGACCGGCTCAAACTCCTATTGTGGTTTTTTTTTTCCCCAAACTGTGTCCCCCACAGCAAAACATGAAACCTAAGAAGCCATGTCCCATCTGTCTGAGGTGCATAGTATCAGAAATCCAGTCTGAAACATCATAAGCAGGCACCAGGGCAGGGATCGGGAAGCATGCCGACATGTATTTATTCATTAAAGGGTTGACCTACTGCACTCACTAGAATAGTACACAGCAGCTTTTGATACGCTGATGAGCGGACTTCTCCCCAGACTAAATTAATTGCGCATGCATCTCTGGGAAGCCCTGGTACACTGGACTAAAATCCAATCATACCACCTCCATTCCCTCGGTAATCTTATTTCCGCAGTTCCTATTACCTTATTGGGCTGCACTGTTCTGCGTAGGTTTTCCATCCACTTGTCCCTCTCTGCTGCAGAGGAACAGCTGAAGCATTTACTGCCACTGGAGTAGGTTACCTGGAACATATAAATGAGAGGCTGAGTTCAGGCAAGCCTGGGAGACATGTAAGAGGCTGCAAAAAGCAAGGAAGAAGATAAGCAATGCTTGAGCTACAAAGTAAATATGAAAAAGGCAGGAAAACAATATGGGAGCCTAGAAGGCAGAGAGGTTAAGGCCCACAAAATGTAGGAAAAAAAAAAAGTCAGTTCAAATTAATATAAAACTAAAGAAACATGAGAGGCGCACCAGAGGCTCCTTTTAAAGACTTTTAAACAAGTCTTTAATCAACCAGTTAATTTGTTTTGTTTTTTAAAAAAAACTTGTTAATTGATCCATAGCTATGAAATGCTTGCAGTTTTCCCTGTTAAGTCCCAGAGGCAGATGATTTGGTTACTAACAGCGTAAAGACAGACAGAACTAACAATGTATTAATGTGAGGCAAAACATACTGGAAACGGTGTCTTCATTAAATACAAAGTATTTCCAAGGGTCCATATATATACAGCAGCAGTTTAAAACAAACCAAAGGAGTTGTGCTCTAATCCAGCCCTGACACTCGATGCCATAAACAACTCTGCTTTCACGCAGGAGGGAAGCACCTTGGTTTCTTTCACTTTTACGTGGCCTGACAAGCTTCATTTGCTCTTTCCATTCATTTGTGCACACAATTAAAAAGCAGTTTGAGGCAACAGCCTCAGAGCTCAGTTGCTGCCAGTTTTTTCACTCAACTCCCCAAACCTAAGCAAGCCGGAAAGTGCTTCCAACCAGAAGAATGAGACTGAAACGAACAGGAACAGTTCCTGGATACGTCCCGAGGGAGAAGGGCCAGATATGCTGGTTTTCTGCCAGAGCAGTTTCTCAGGTTGTAAACAGATCTGTGTTCCAGAAGTTTAGACGCATCTGACTAATCCTG
>NW_009260342.1:1532425-1546058 GCF_000687185.1 Egretta garzetta | reverse complement strand
CCCCCCCCCCCCTGCCACAAGAGATTACCATGGCCTTAAGATGCATCCAGAGAGCACACACGAATACGCTGTCGGTCCTGCAAGGTAAGGACTGTGCTGACACAAACAGCCCGAGTCTGAAGCAAAGCCAGGAGCCACGTGGGGCTGTGCTGCAGCCTGTGCTGAAACAGCAGGAGGATCTTTGCATCCCGCCCCGTGGTGCAACGGAGATGTCCGCAGTTACTGAAGCTTCTCCTTCAGCAATCGGCATGAGCTAATGGAAGGGGGCTCTGACTGGAAATCACATTTCTCAGTTACAGTATATTTTCTAAATTTTGGAGAAGACGAATACACAGCTTATCAACAACAGTACGTTTCAACCATACATTTGCATGCAAACTACAAATGCTTAGATATTTATCAAATTAAAGAGATTTTTCAATTAGAAGATGGGGTAATTGAGAAAGTTTTCTCTCTGTTGAGTGACTGATGCCATTACCCTCAAGGACTTTTGGATCGCACGCTGGTTAGACAGCCCCCACCCAAACCTCAGGACAGCAGCGGCTGCTGATCTGTTCTCCAATTACAAAGTCACAGAACAGCGCACTGCGAGGGTTCTGACTGACAGCGTATAATCGGCTGCGTGTTTGGAGAGCGTTCTTTACCTCAAAGCAGAAGTCTTGTCCAAGGATACTGCTGTGAAGTGGTTTGACAAAGACTTTTTCTTCTGACCCAAGATCCAGGGCCTCCACGGCGCTGCCCGGGCTCAGTAAAGACTCATGGGAACGGGACTCTTTCAGCTTTGGCAATCCACGTGACCTGTAGGGAGAAGGGGAAAAGGAAATATTATTTTTCTCACGATTACCAAAAGAGTTGGCGAGATCCCAGAGAAAGATGCAAGTTGTTCGTGTTTGTTCAGAACAACTTCTACAATTAGCCTGTAAACCTTATGAAAATAACATGAGGCCAGTAATCTCAGACTCCTAAGGAAACATCCACCTACACAAGCCCAAGAAGTCTGTTCCCACTGACCTAGAAATTATAGGTGCTGAGCCACCAGTGAGAAGAACAGCAAAACAAAAATTTCAGAACTGCTGAAATTTAAAGAAACCCCATAGATAGGTTGGGATATATTACTGGAAATGTACTATCTAGAATACTAGATAAATGTTGTCTGTTAACAGCAAAAAGCACACCAATCTCGTAAATCTCTAAACTGATGCAGAATGATAGCTACTCTCATTAGAGCAAACGAACCCCCACAATACACTTGGTTTTTCTTAATGTACAAAGCCTTTACACTAAAGCCAAATACGTAAATTATTTTCCACTTCACAACGCTCAAGTCAGTTACCTACATTTAAATTTTGCATTTTCTTCTTCAGCTGCTTCTTCCAGTTCTAACAGTTTTTCAATACCGCCATTCTCTTAACTTCCCCTCACTAACACCTACTGCTTCTCTTTCACAGTTGACTGGCCTGTAAATCCCTGAGCTCTACCAGAGCTGGCATCTCCCAAATTCACAGTACCTTTTTGTCAAGGCAATCTTCTCTTTGCCCTCACCAGTTCTTGAATACTTCTCAAAGACAAATCCCTCCCTCCACAATGCCGTAGCTGTTTGCAACAAACAGCAACATCATGAAATGTGTTCTAACACTTTCTGTATTCCCCCAGTTTGATTTAATGCAGCGTTCATGCGTAGTACGGAGCTCTGCTGTCAAACTGTAAAACGTGCTCAATTTATAGGTGACAGTGGCTTCACCTGTGCTCCTTCTAACTCCAAACCGAACACCTGGACTACAAGCTTCTGCAATAAAGTCATATGATACTTCAGGCACAACTAGCATTTCTACTTCAAAAGGTAAACACTACGTGCATACACATCGTCTTTTTCCTCTAGCTGGAACTCAGTCAAAGCCTTCACAGATGAGCAACAAGGAGGAAGAGCAGAGTTCCAGCTTCACAGAAAAGGAGCCGTTTACCTGGCAGGTGTAGATTTTTGTTAAGGTATTGAAGCTCGTGCTGGTCCCTGTGCCTGTTCAGTGATCCACAAAAGTGTGTCCGTAAATACGGCTGCACACTCAGCAAGTGTGACTGAGCACAAAGAACAGATGTGGAAGTAGAAAGGCATCGGTTGTCTATACATTACACAGAGAAAACCACTGCTCTGAAATGACACTTTCTCACCTGTGTCTGTCCTCACAGTATTTCCTCTTATATTCGATTCCCAGTATGAAGGCTCAGTATCAAATGCAAAATGTTTAAAGAATGTATCTATGAAGGAGTGAAAAGCACAGCTACCTCGAACAGCTTCCTTAATTTTGAAAAATAAATAGTTTTTATATACTTCCCTCACATATCGCATACAAAGAAATCCTCGTATTTTGTAACCTTAGCAGAATCAAATTCCTTCTACCCTTGAGCAATCCTACAGGGAAACAGAAAGGAAAAAAACCCCAAACAAACATTTGGAAAAGGCATCTTCAGTACTTCTAAGGCTGCTTAGCAAAAACTTGGGTATCACAAAGGATACATGTAAAGCAACAAGCGGAGTTCATCTGAGTGCTCTTTTGTACAAAATGAAACGCTGAAGGTATTCTAGTAGATTCATGTACGATAAGATTTATTAAACAGTAAGGAAGATCTTTGTTCCCATTTAATATATTGAATGACCTAAGTGCAGGCAGCAGAAACCTTTCATCAGAGGGATATTACAAAGTCTGATTTCAAATGCAAACCAGCAGCACTGGTACAAATGCGTTGGCTGCACTGTGCATGCTTTGTTATAACAGGTTACAGCTGCAGCTGTACCAACGCAAACTTAAAACCTCAGCCATGTATAATTGAACACTTGCTGCAGTTAAGGTAGGGCAAGTCTAAAATAAACACACCACAATACACCACTTTAATATCATCTCTGCAAAATCCTCTCTAATTTCTCCTCTCAAGAAAGCACTGCTGAGGTCACTTGGCTTCTGTCCCTATCCCAAACTCTCAGCAATTCCAGTCCTAACAAAGCACTTCAGTGCATGATGCAGGGGAGCTGGCTGAGAGCCTGCAGCCAACTCCCGCCTTAGCTCCTTGTCAGAGAAGGAAAGCATGGAGTGGTCACGAAGAAGGGGAAGAAGAGAAGAAAAAGAAAAATCATTACCAAATAAAGGAGAAAGAAAAAGAGATTTTATAAATCCCAGTTAAGCGGAGGCTGCACTTGGAGTAAGACAAATCAAGCACACCTACATGAAACAACTGTACAGCCACTTAGCAGTGCATCCCCAAATCATAGCGGTGCCACATGCCGCAGCCCTTCCTTTCAAACTTCGTTCTCTGGGCTACATCTCAGACAAGAAATCCTGCCGGGAGAGGAAGGAAGGCACAAAAATCCAGGAGGAGTTCTTCCTCAAGCCTTAGGTTACAAATTTCAGACAAGCGTCATGCCAGGCAGATATGCTAGGGCAAGAAGAGAAGTCACAGCCGCACTGGTAAGAAATCTCTCTCCTCGTTGGCTGTGCTCCCACCCGGCCCCACGGGTGACACAAAGAGGCTCCGGGGTGTGTGTTGCCATGGTGCAGCCTCCTGTAAGGAGATTAGGGGGGGGCTGGCAGGCAGGAGGGGCAGCAGGCGTGGGGAGGCCACTCCACAGACATGGGAAAGGTGACCTTTCCAGAAAGAATGCCCTCCTCTTCCTTTCCTGCAACGAGTTTAACCAGACCCGGGCAGTTAAAGACGGTGGGAGAGAACGAGGCATCTTCCAAGAACACCTCCTAACAGCCTTTGGGGACAGGGTGAGACCAAAGGCACAGCAATTGTACTCCATGCCTCCACATCCCATCTTGCAAATAAAATCTTTCAGTAGCATCTATTCTGCTTCATTGCTCTTCTAACTAGTTAGCTTTGAACATTTTGTTTTGTTGCAGAGCAGCTGGAGCATGGTTAGGTTTGTTGATTCAGGGTCCTGGGGCAGAGCAACGTCTATCTGTTTGAGCCATCCCTTGAAGTTACCATATTTAAAACAGCTCAATAAACTGATTAAGTGGCTTAGAATTGGCACTTTATCTTCCATAAACACCACAGCAATGTTGTAAAGTTGTTGGGTTTAGATGCAACCACATACATTTACAAACGCAAGTGCATGCATTTGTAAGCGCCGTGGTATGGATTTCATCTATTGATAGATCTGCAAAGCAAATCATCGACTTGTGCCAAAATCAGCAGCATCCCAATCAATACAGGCAATAATTATACAGCAATAATAGTTCTCTGCTGCTTTAAAGCCTCATTTGACATTTTGAAGCTGTAAGTAACAATGAAGGAAAATTGCTTGCTGGCTTCCCTTTTGCATAGATGCCACTAACTTCACTTCCCAAAGTCCAAGCGAAGGGGCTGGATTAACAGGGTCTTTCCTGTATTAGGTAGGACACTACTGGTAAAAATGAGTCTTGCTTAGAGTCCCTGTTAAGAGAGAGGTAATCCCAGAGAAGCAGATTACTGTAAACAGGAAGATCGTATATGCAAAAGGTGGGGGAAGGGTTGTTTGTACAAATCTGTTTCTGTTAAACAGCTCCATTAACAACACAAATCCCGTTTTAAATTACAATTAACCTCCGATGATCAACTTTTTTTTTCCCCTGCTGCTTTTTCTATCTACTACTGCACACAACAAAAAGATTGCAAAAGAACGACATACGAGTTCAGAGCAAATATACCAACAGCACCAAACAATTCTTACATAGGTATTCTCCGTAACTTATTTCTGATAGGAAAAGCAGGTGGAGGAAGAACACACCAGGGAACATTTTCAACTTCTCACCTCTTTTCACATGCTCTGGAGTACTGGTCTTCAGAGTCGCATAATTTCCTTCTAAATCAGAGCCCTGCCAATGCCCCAAACCACTGACCTGGCAGCAGCATGCAACTGCTATTGAAAAAGATCTCTTCAACAACACTATCTTACTGGCCTAACCCCAAGCTGACACTATCTCCTTGTACATCCTAATTCAGTAATTTTCCACTACAGCAAGATCTCAGTTGTAAGCCTGGAACTAGAAACCTCTGGCTTTCAGTGGCTGCCCATGGCACACAGCAGCCCATCAGTCGACTTATATTCTACTGTCTATAGGGCATGTAGGATAAAGGGTTAAAATCCTAATTGCTCTGGTTATGAAGCTCTCCTGCTGATTTTGACCTACTTAAAAGCCAACCTACAAAGCACAAAAGACTTTCAATTACTGAGTTTACCAGGGAGAGCACTATATTGCTTGGAAAACAAGCCCGTGGACATCAATAATCCAAGAGATAAAACATAAACGTATAGAAATGAACTACCAAGGAACAGAATCCCATAATCTATTTCCTTTACCACCTGGTGTAAAGGGAAAGAATTCTGAAAAGAGTTTTTTGTTCAGCCCAAGCACTCAGCTAAAGCCATGTCTCCACTGGTCTTACGCGAAACTCTACGTCTGCATGCTTCAAATAATTCTAGCACAATATCTGTGTGTTTAGAGACACTCCCCAAGATCAGAAAGTTGAATTTAATACTTAACCGCTCGCAAAGTCACCGGAGAGAGCTTGGACTGTAATGCAGTGAACTTTCTGCTCAGCGCTGCTATTCGAAATCCCGGCCCTGCGGAACTGGACCCTAATGTCGGCAACATCACCGGCGATACAGGTGTGCTCTACCAGCGCTGCAGCATCAGGTTTCCCCGCGCAAGCGTTCATTTTGTAGGCACCACACCCCGCTTCGTTTTCCAGCTGCCAATTAGCAGAACATCCTATTACTTGGTCAACAATTCTGCAAGTCTAACCAGTTTCATTATTAATTTTTTTTTTTTTTTAAAATCAGAAACTTAGGGTAACTTATTTAGACGCCAGTTCTACTCAGCTGCAATTAAACACTGGCTTTTTCTGAGCATATTGCTTTGGTCTTCCATTGAGATTCTGGTCTTTTCTTGCAAAGCCCTACCCAAAGCCTCATTTTTTGGATACTGGATTTGCAAAGCCCTTCCCAGCCCGCCTGCTCTCCCTACAGATCACAGCTTGTCTAACAGACACTTCATACAGCGCAGGCTGCTGAATTTCAAAGTGGTAGCATTCTCCTCACTCTACTGTAACTGTGGTCTCTGCTATTAAATGTTTCAAATTCTTCTGTTTTGCTGGACCAGAGATGCTTAATCAATGCAATTTCATTTTACTGCTAAGTGATTTACAGGTGAATGCTATGTGGAGGAGCCTGGGGTTTGCAGAAAAGCATCAGCCATTAAAAAGTGTATTTTTATAAAGGGGTCAAGCAAACCTGCAGATGGGACAGAGAAGTCTAGAAAAAAGTGAAGGTTTGTGACAATAGGCTTAACATTGAGATCTTGTTCAGGTTTCAATGAAAAACAAAACAGCTGCATGAAGACCCAAAAAAACTGGTTGAAAGAAATACGGAGTGAGACATCTCTCCGGAAACAAGCCACTCCTCCCCTTTCCCCATACTCCAGTATGCAGATAGAAACGGATAGGCTGAATGAATACAAGCTCTGAGTGAGTCAAGCCTTAATAACGCATTGTGTAACACAGATTTTTATCCTTATGTCTAAATCGGGATAAAAATCACCCACCTTTTTTTTGAAAACCATGATTAAATTAGGATGAACGAATATGAAAAACACAGCAAGGTCTGCTTCTATTATTTATACGATCTGTGCTATTTTCATACCGCAAAGAAACCAGGAGGGAGGAGCGAGAACTTACCGAAAGTAGAAAAAGCTGTCATTTGAGCAGCGATACCGTTTCACCATGAATCCCAGAGCCATGGCTACCCGCTTCCCTGCAACCTGCTGGAGCCCATTCTGAGCAAGCACACAACGGATCCTGCGCTCGTCTACGACTATCTGATAATGCCATAAAATGACTTTTAGTAAAGCAGGAGGATTCCCACGTGGCAGTAAATCCCAGCAGGGCAAAACCCTCCCAGCTGTCCGCAGAGCTTTATTGCAGTCGCTGAGACCATATGCAGCCAGTCTCAACCATCTTCGCTCCCTCACCATAAACAAAACCGTGGCGAGAACTGTCAGTCCACTTCGAAATACTCTCAAATTCCTGGCCGCAAACTGAAAATATTAATTTGGCCTCTCCTTTCAAATGTAATTTTCCTTAAGTCCTTTCTCATGCTTTTTTTACATGTTTTATCTATTACTGACACAGAGAAAATGTTAGAGACAAATGTGTGGGCTGAAGAGCTCAAAGAATGCAGTGGGAAACAGGCTAGAAAAGCTGTGAGAGATGATATGGTAACATGGTGCCAGATAGCCTCATGGCGAGAGCTGTTGATAACCTGGTGAGATGCCGTAGTGGCCACACGTCTGAAGAGCTTCATTCACATCTGGCGTGGGTCACAACCCAGCAGATTCTAAGACTTCTCATGTTAGCGCCTTGTGAAGACAAACCACGAGTTTTCTAGTAAAACAGACTGCCCAGCGAACAGCCTGAACCTGGAGTAATACAAGTGGTACAGACTGAGAGGTTGTGGACTCATACTGGACACCTGGATGCTGACCCACGGTGGCTCGTTTCTGGAGGGGCACTGCAGCTCTCTCCTCTCCCCATCCACTAACCCAGTCAGACTGAAACAAAGTTTAAAAGCCAGAAAAAGTAGGTGGGCCAATTGCTTTCTGCTGAAACAGAAAATCTGATTATGAAAAAAATCTGCAACTTATCTCCATTCCTCCTTCCTATAGCATTCCTGAATCCTTTCTATTTTAAATGAGCTCTGGACAGACAGCATCCACCCTCTGTCACCATCTGGAACGACATGCAGTATTACAGTATCCCAAATCTTGATGTGCACCAGGATAACTAATCTTCCTTACTCCAGAATTTTATAGGTATATATCTGTAAAAATCTCCTGTTTCTTAACAGGACCCAAACACCTCAAAAGCATGAGAAAAGCGACATGACAGCAGCCTCTATTTCCTTCAAATCCTTGCAGGGTTTTAATTTATAAAGCTGTAGGATACTCTCTTTGAAGGCACGGCTCTTGTATTTGCCAGAGCAAGAAAAGGTAGATGCTATCAGTCAACCTGGCCCTGAAAACCTGTATAACACCATGATATCACCTAGCATCACCTGCTAAAAATGGGAAAGGGCTGACTCACCGGGGTAGGACAGGAGAGTTTTTACTGCAACAGATCGAGACTCAGACAGAAAGCTGGGAGAGCAGGTGAGAGAATGGCAATTCCCTCTCATGAATTCAGAGTCAGCTGCTATGCGTTATCTTCATTCACGCAGAAACAGTTGCCCCTGATTTGTCCCATTGGAAAAATCCCAAACAGCAGCATAATTCTAAAACACAAATCAATCCTTTTAGCCTCCTCTTTCCTCCAGCCCATCTCCTCCCAGTATACCAATCTGTTCCTCATCTTCAGTGCTTCATTCCCACGTTGTTTACAAGTTGTTTTTCCTGCTATTCTACCCACCAATTACATTTTTCAGGCACCCTTATATAAAGAGTGAAACATATGCGAAGGAAGGGAGAAATTACCGGCAAGTTTCACTTTACAGTGGAACTGAATTTCCTTTATGTTTTTATTTATAAAATACCATTAGAAAAGTCATCTCTGACCATAAACTTTGCAACTTGGTATATTTATTTGGTGCACCGCCTGATTAGACCACAAATGCAAAGAGAATGCCACCAGACCTTCAATCTTTCCAACAAAAGGTAACTACGAGGTTGAGTAGCGCTGTTGAGTTCTTTTTGAACGCAAGCATATCAGCAAATTGTGACCCTCTCCTGCAGCACGAGGCATCAACCAGCTTGAGGCGAGGCTCATGCTTTTGAACAGCAGTACTCATTTGTGAAAGATTTATTTCTGAATAAACTTCAGCTCAGCTTGCTTTCCACATAGCTTGGCTACTCTCAGATGATCTCCCTTGCCTCCAAACTGTGCCCTCTCTTCACTTCAGCACACATACCTCTGAAAGGAGGAAGATCACATGGGCTGGTTATCAAAAATGCTTCGTTCCATTAGTAGCAAGCGACCGTATCAAGTCACAAAAGCCTTGAAACACTGTCCCATCTCCTGCCCTACAGATGCAAGATGCATTGCTATAAAGCTAGCGTAGCAGGCCAAAGGAGGGGGGGTGAGCGGATCGAAAGTAAAGAGCAATCAGTGGCTTGTCCCTGTCTAACACCCTGCACATCACTGGCTTCCCAAGGGCTCTGTCCCTCTGCCACTGGAACTTCTCAGTTCGTTTGCTCCTTGATCCTCCTTTTAAAATCCATGCCAAGGAGACTTGAGAGGACTGACAGAACAGACCAGCTATGCTTAATGCCATCACTGCATGCACTGGATTTTATGCTTTGCAAGCAATCAGATAAAATCCACGTTTCATTTGGGCCTAGTTAACAACTCATGCCCACACTGGCAGGGAGAGGGGTCCAGTTTTAAAGAGAAAGCAGGTTTGCTCTGTATAACTTCATGTCTTAAACCAAAGTTGTGGGTATTAATTATAGCTAAATTTATTGGTTTTCCCAGAACGACAGCATTTCCCTTACACTGCAAAAGGAAGTATCATCAGTCTACATTCACCATGAGTACCAAGTTAAGGAAAGAAAAATACATTATTTACAGCAAAGAGATTTTTACATTACAAACTTCAAGCAAAGCTGGTTACAAACAATGGTAAAAATAACATGTACTTTATCACATGGTGGCATTATTTAACATGCTTATTCTCACTGAGTTGCTTTTTACAGCCATGTTGCAGCTCCCAGAAAATAGGGATTTATAACAAAACTTGACTCAAAACAGACTGAGTGGACATTACTATGACTGTAGGAGCAACATCATATGCATCATTAGTCATATTTGGTAAGCAGCAGTCTTTTCTGTAACTCCTGAAGTTAACAAGAGCTCTAACGCCCAAAGCCTTGCTATCTCCATAATTTGATGCTGCTGCTTTTCAGATGGAGAAGATAACACCATTGATTGAAGTAGCACAGCATGACTGATACAACTAATGAATTCAACTCAGCTAAAGGAGAATGGTAAATGCACTAAACAATGTAGAAATCACAGCAGCCTGCCGTGGCCTTAAGTACAGGGCAACCTATTTTTCACTCAGTCTAGTTCACCTGCTGGGCTACCGTGGAATGTAACAGAGAGTAATGTTTAAGGAAAACAATCAAGAGACTTCACAAATAGTTAGGAAAAACTTTGTGGATGAGCTTTTGCTTGCCTCCTATACAATCCGTTCCCAGCCTCAATTGCCAGCCAGAAACTAAACAAGCAAGAATATACCAAATGGAGCACTAAGACAGTCAGAAGTGACCGAGTTTTCCAGTTTTCTGAAAAACAGACCATCTGTTCATTGTAGTAACACTGCAGTAATGATACAATCGACTGACATTAGCAAGGATTCTTAATGTGCCTGAACTACACCGTACATCTCTGCTTTGCCAGTGCTAGCTGAACTGATCTGCTTGCACCAGCATAATCCCTCATATTGGCTACTGCGCTGATCTGTGGATAAGTATTGCATGCATAGAGGAAAGTTTCTCTAAAGCTGATCGATTCAATGGTTTTGTATGATGAAATTTGAAGTCTGTGGCTTATTTGAAACAGATACAGAACAAGGTATTCAAGTCCATATGCTTACCCTGAATTTTTCATCGGCTGTTAAGAGCAGTAACAGTTTTCAGTCCTGTGTTAGCGGTACATTGTATACTAAATAACTTCAAACATACTAGAGTCAGCCCCAAACCCACCCATCTGCCAGTTTAACAACAAATCTCCTTCCTTGCTCTCGTTCTGTGAGTGCGTACGCATGCTGCATGCAGATTTTGTGAAGCGCCTCTGGGTGAGGAGAGATTGTTTTGGGAGGTGCACTGAACCTTACCTGTCATCAGCATTGCGTAGAGATGGGAGACGGAAACTTGTGTTCCTGTCCAGCTTGGACTGACTCTTCGTCCTCTTGATGGACCCTTTCAGACGTTTACTGAAGAAGCCCTAAAATGAGAAGTTGCAGAAGTGAAACCGGGAAACTGATGCCAGTAATGAATCAATCAATGCACTGTCACCGAGTCCAAACTCAGCAGTGATTCCCACTGATGACGATTACAGAATGTGCTGTATTGGGATTCCTCTGAGCAGGAAGAAAGGCAGGGCTAGATTGTCAATGACAGTTCCAGTATGCGATAGCTCCAATTGCAATAATTAGCACTACTCATGCTACAGGTGCGCTTCAATGAATTCCAGCTATTATACAAGATACCCCAAACCCCACAGTTATCATTTAATAAGGAGCAGTCTTAGATATCAGTATTTATTCCTACCTCCCCTTTACATGACATGTTTTTAATTCTTGGTCAGATTCAGAGTACAAGATGTCTTTTATTATGAGCTTCTACTGCACCCACAAGTTGTACTCAGGCTGTCCTTTTTAATTTAGATATAGCAGGTAACTCTTACAATACTTTGTAATTTCACTAGTCTCACTAGCCAGAACTGAAAATTTAAAAAGATTTCACATACCAGTGACTTCAGATACTAGTCCTGGTATTGCTTTGAAGCAAAACAACTCAAAAATCTACCTGTGATCTAAAAATCACTAAATCTTCAAGTAATCTGCCTTCTGAACTACAATTTTCCACCAATCACCAATGTTAGTTGGAGGGATCCTCTAGCCTGCCTCCTGCTCGATGTGAGTATATTGCCAACACTAGGTCAGTCTAACTCTGACTTGTCTAAGTAAGCCTCAAAAACCTCTGGTGATTTTATCATCTCTCTGGGCAACTCAGTCCAGTGCTGCATTACCCTTCCAGCAAGAAAAATTTTCCTTGTGTTCAACAAAAACCTCCCAAGCAGCAATCTGCAGCTGCTGCCTCATTACAGCATCTGCCACTATGGGGAAAAGTTTGGCTCCATCTTCTTTGTAATTCCCCTCTCCATTGCAGGAGGCTGCCTTATATCACCTCTTAGCCTTTTCTTTCCCAGATAAACAAGTCCTCAGCCTCTCCTCATAGTTCTCTCCTTGCAGACATCATCAAGAGCTACTGTTGTGTTACCTGTAGTGTAACCCAAGTACATCTGACCACTGATATAGAAAGGGGGGTGTGCATCTGTACATGTGGGGAAATCACAGAAACATTTCAACACCTGCACGTTTGATTTTCTCCTAAAGCCCTTTAGATTACTTTGAGCATAATAAGCATTTTAAATAAACACATATTGTGTCAAAGTATTTCAAAGGGTTTGCAGACACTGTGCACATACACTCTTTGTCATGATCAAAGCAAATACAGAGGTTCTTAATCCAATAGGATTAAGCAACATTTTACTGGCAGAATCTGTTCTGCTCCTTCAAAGAGCCACCGTACCCTGTGCACTGCTGTCGGGAGATTTACCAAACACGTGCGAGTGAAACCACGTTTGTTAAGAATATTAGAGACTGGTTATAGGTAGGTAGAATTTGCTCAAAGTGAATGTTCTTGTGGTGTGGATTGAACCAGCAGATCTACAGCTTTACTTCAGTAAAGGTCTAGTGACAGTGATACCCAGCTAGGGCCAGCCCTCTCTCCCATCATCCGTGTTTTGCTAGGATGGAAGTCAAGTACAGCTAATTTTGAACATGTTCTCAAGGCAAGCCTCCACAAGCTGCGTTTGGGACAGGTGACAGATGTTGCCCACAGCTGCCTCCTGTAATACAGAAATCAGCAAATTGGAGACAAACAAGGTCTCCTGTTCTTTCCTGTACAGAACACTGACAAAGCAAGAATGTTTTATTGGCTCCAGGTGACTCAGCCAGGCTGAAGTATCTGAGTTGTTCATCTCTCGGACTCATAAGAATTAAGCTATCACAACAAAAGATGACTTTATCTGTAATCTTTTAGTTTGAAAAAAAATCTCATCTCTCTTTCACCTCTTCAGGAAGAAAATGAGGTTTATCTACGATTGGACAGGGTGCTACATAATTGCAGGTAGGCTCCTTTCTCACAAAAGGTTGGACCAAGTGATCTTCTGAGGTCCCTTCCAACCTGGGCTGCTCTATGATTCTACAGTATTCAAAGGAAAGGGCTATCACCCTCTTCTCATCAGTGGATGCCAGGTTAATTGTTGGAAAAGAAGTTGCTTCCAAACAGCAAAACCTGCATTTGGTCAGGTTCAAGACAAACACTGCAAGCATCTCTAAACCAATTTTCCAGTCTTGTATTTGCCTTTTATCTTCCCATACTTTTAATGCTCCCTTTGAAACAAAATGTATCTTTTTCCCTTTAAACAAGCACACCCTTCAACCCCCCTCTACTTTTTCTAATTCTGTTATTCTTGGTCCCTTCATGTTCAGTTGGTCCCTCTTCTCCCACACAATTCACTCCTGTATCCTAACCCCTCGAAACACCGCACAATTCCCTTCTCCATACATGCTGGTAGGTGGGTTCTCTCTCCTCACACTCATTCTCGCTCTGCTGCTTTTGATGAATGACCAAATGAGGCCTGCTCAGTTGCCAAGTGTAAAAAAAAAAAAAAATTAAATAAAAAAATCCCACCAAATTCACAGTTCTTCAGGCCCACACCCATCACATCTTCAGCAAATACAGTAAGATGGCCTGTCTCCACTCTTCCGTTCATTCCGTTCACATATGGATGGCAGTGTATTACTGAAAGCCTATCC